>NW_021627659.1:0-54404 GCF_004785775.1 Grammomys surdaster | reverse complement strand
TTCCTTCCTTCCTTCCTTCCTTCCTTCCTTCCTTCCTTCCTTCCTTCTTTCCCTCCTCCCTCCTTCCTTCCCCTTCTCTCCCTTCTTTACCCTCCCTCCCTCCCTCCCTTTTTCCTACCCTTCTTCCTTTCTTTCCTCCCTCCTCTCCCCACCTCTCTTTCCAGAGAGTGTTTCATGCAGCCTAGGCTGAACCCTGTATCCACCTCCCCTTTCTGAGATTACAGTAGCGTACCACCACACCCAGCTCAATGTCTCTCTCTAACTCCTAATCTTTTTCAGTATGGGACGGTCCAGGCCACGCTCCGTTTTCTTACCCCTTACAGTTCTCATCCTAGGAGCTCCTAGTCCATTAACCACACCTGTATTTTAATCCTGGCCTATCATTCCTTTTCCTTTCAAGTTTGTTGTTTCAGAAATCTGACATGACTGCTTGTTATACAAACATGAGTACAAAGATTTAGAGCCATTAGTGAGGTTTTGGTAAGATATTTGTATTAGCAATGGAAAAACAGATAGGATCACTGGTCTTCCAACAGAGAATTTCTTTTTCCCTAATGCTATAGCACTGTTACTTATTTCTTTACTTAAAATGTTAGAAGTGTGAGTGATATGCCTGAATGCAGGCCTGTGCAGCGTTTGTGTGCCTGTTGCCTGAGGTGGCCAGAAAGTGGTGTCAGATCCCCTGGAATGGAGTTACAGGTGGTTGTGAGCTCCCTTATGGGACTTGAACCTTGGTCCTCTGGGAAAGCAACCAGTGTTCTTAACCATTGAGCCCTGGTGTAGCACTAGTTTTTAATAAAGTTTTTTATCAATATGTAGGCATATTAATATATGCCAATTACCTTTAAAAAGTTTTAAAATGTATCTATATTTTCCTTCTTTTATAATCTTTTTAATTTATTTTAGTTCCTTTTATATTTTTATAATCTCTTTGGGGTAGGGGTGGGAAGAAAAACGGCAGAAATAGATGGACTCAAATCAAGAAAATAAGAAGCCACACAAAAGTGAAATCTGTTTGAAATGGGATACAATGAAATGAACAAACAGCAGAGAAAAGCCAAACAAACAGATGAAAACACAAAGTAGTGTCCTTAAATCCAAATCTTCAGAAAATTCTGGAATTTGATCCATCTGGTGTAGCATCCAAGGAGTAGCTTGATGAATCCTGGGTATTGTAGTGAAATTAACTAAAGCTAGACAACACGGATTGATATTTGTTGTAAAATAAGTGGACTCTTCAGTTTGCTAGCTACAGACAGAGAACTAATTAAAAAGTCCCAAAACCACAAAAGGAAACAAGACTTGGGCATTTCATGATTGAAATCAGGACTTTGTCTTGCTACCTCTTGGCTTTTTTTTTTTTTTTTTTTTTTGTAAGGAGCACTTGCATCTTCCAAGAATAGAAACTCTTGGGGATGAGTAGCTTTTCCCCAGTAATCCTAGGCCTGGATATTACCTCTGCTGGGGACTGCCAAGCAGAACGCTCAGTTCTGGGCCAATCAACCAGGAGAAGGACTGCAGCCCTGACTTGTCAGCTCAGGATCAAGTTCCCACTTGATGTCTGACTTCTGATGTGGATTTAGTTTCATTTAAATCGAGACTACTGCAGGTCTTTTATCTCAAAGAAAAACTTAGAGGACATTACAGAAGAAGGATTAAAGCATTCAGAAGGGTGTAATCATTACTAACAAGAGTGCAGAGTGAAGTCAGAAAGAATCAGTCCAGTGGATACTGATGCTGCCCTAGCTTACTGCGATTTCTGCTGTCTTGCCTCAGGGAGTTTTGGTTCTAAAGGCTCAGAATTTAGAATTCTTCCCAACTCCTGTCTTATAATGTTTCCAAAAGACAAAAATTATTGTGCTTTATTTAAAAATTGCCTCGTCAGACCATGAATCTTCAATACACATCTATGAAAGAACCTTATCTATTATTATTTCTTCTTCTGTGTTTAATCATAATCATTAAAGTGACATGAACCCCATCATGAATGTACTCTATTGTCATTGAGTTATGGGCCAAATAAATTTGGGAGTCCAGGTAGGAAGTGTTAGAAAATGGCTCAGAAAATAGTTTAACTTGATATATATATTGGGAGATTGTGTGTATGTCTATATATGTGTGTGTGAGCGCATGTGTGTGTGTGTGTATGTATGTGGCATGTGTTTGTGTGCATGTATGTGTGTGCATGTGTGTGTTCAGAAGATGACCTTTGTTTTTTTGTTGTTTCATTACTTTTAATACATTGAACGTTATTTACAATCTGTGACATTTAATAAATTGTCAAAGATGAAATTAGTCTGCAACATATTACACTAATAAATGACACATAATGTTAAAGACTTATTAACAAGATCAAATTTTAGGTATTTTGTGATCAGGGGAGAAACCCAAGATTTTTAAAGTTACATATTGACTTTTAGTGTCAAAGGTGATATGCCTATCTGCCAACATATGCATTATTTGAATTTTCTGAATACATGTTATTTCAAAAATATCTGCAACTCCAGTTCCAGGAGATCCAGTGCATACTCTAATTACCATGAGCACTGGGAGGACACATGATGCAAAGACACACATAAAAGTGAAACTCATACATATAAAAATAAGATGCAAGATGACTTTTGGAGAGCTGGTTCTCTCCCTCTACCTTGTTTCTATAGGCAAGATCTATCTTGTTTCTGTTGCTGTACTAAGCATCAGGGCTAACTGGCTTGCAGCCTTCCCCTTTTGCCACCATGTCTAGCATTTAAATGAGTACTTGGAGGATCATCTACAGGTTACCAGGCTTCTGTAACAAGTACTTTTCCCCAGCAGCCCCATAACCACTTTTTATAACTGTGTTTCCAATGGGAAAATGGATTTCCTGTTCCTTGCAGCTGAGTTACAAATGACCTGTGGAAATGCAGTCCATGTACCAACACATATTTCTAATACTTAATAGACGTATTGTTGGATTTTAATTACATGGCATCATTTTGATGAGCTGGGACTGCCTCCTTTGGTCAAGTATCCAGGTGTCTTCTTATAGTAAGTCACAGAGCAGGTATGATAAGATGACCAGGGGCTGAGTCAACCATGATAAGTATAGATGGTCTGGAGATGATCAGGTCTCATTCAAGTCTCTTCTGTGCAGAGGTGGGGGGATCCAGAAGCATGCTTTCACCGAGAGTAGCTTAATTATGAAGTGCTGTGATGCAAAGTGGAAGATTCAGAAAGGTAAGCAGCTTTCGCTCAGTGGATTTGGACAAACCTGTTATCTATTTAATTGGTTTTGCTTTTGGGGAGGGCAGGGTTTCAGTTTCAGTTAGCCTAGGCTAATCCTGAGCTCACTATAGCTGAAACGGATCCTTTTGCCTCCACAGCCAGAGTTCTGGGTTAAAAACATGAACCACCACGCCCCGTTCAGGAAATTCTCCTTAGAAAAGACAACCCTCAAGGGAGAGTATCCCAGGGCTGACAAAGTAGCAGACTGTATCCACCACCTTTGTTGCTGGTGCTTTTATGACCTGCAGAACTTATTACAATGTTACTGAAAAACAATTCAATCTTTTGGAGATCACTAATTCATTAATCCAGAATACAATGGCACAGGATCCTAAAAGATGAATTCAGCTAGACCTTTGGGGCCTGCTAGGGTGTGTGTATCTTCTGAAACTTACATTGAAATATAATGTCCATTTCGGGTGGGACGAGGTGGGATTGTAAAGGAGTGGTGGTGATGACTCCATATATAGATTGATGACCGCTGGACTCAAGGGCAGTAACAGTAGAGGCTCTGTTATACAAGCGAGCACTGTGACTTGCTTATTCTGTCTCCCGTATGGCTCCGCCGAATGTTCTGATCAAGCTGGGGAGTCCTTGACACGCCAGGCAGATGTGGCACTGCTGTGCTTTTGGACTTCCAGAGTCATGACCTAAAAAAGCAACCACTTAAAAAAAAAACAAAATCAAAAAACAAAACACCCTGTCCCTGGTATTTATTCACAGCAAGAGGACGCGGTGTATGAGAAACCCTGAAACTCAGGCTTAAGGATGCTCTTTGACCTCTTTTCAACTAGAAAGGTATATGGAAGTAGTTTCAGGCCTGGTCAACTGCCGAGTCTTCCTTCAGAGGCTGAAAGAAGAGTTAGCATTTTGTTGTGACAAAATACATGAGGTAAACAACTTAAAAATAAAATACTCTTTGTTTGTTTGTTTGTTTGTTTTGCAGGCATGTATCTAATATCTTCCTTTCTCCCTCTCTCTTCCCTCTCTCTGTCCTCCTCCTCCCTCTCCTCCTTCTCCCTTTCTTCATCCCTTCCCCCACCTGCTCTGTGTAGGCCGGGGGCGGGGGTGATGTGAGGTGTCTTTCTCAGTCTTTCTTTACCCTATTTTTTGAGACAGTGCCACTTGGCTTTGTTGTTTCTGGGCCTGTGCAGAGACAGAGCATCATGATATGCCGTAGAGCGTGGTGGCTCTCACGGTAAACAGGAGCCAGAGCTCTAGACAGGAAGGAGCTAGGGGCCCAATATGCCCTTTATAGGCGTGGTCTGCGTTTTTCAACAAAGTCTTAACTTATAAGCTGCCATAACCTCTTAGCACAACAGCTGGTGGCTAAGCCTCTGACTCACGAGTCTTTGGATTATGTTTCAAATCCCAATCCTAATTTATATCCTGACCCTGAGTCTGTAGCCTGGATAATCTCAGGGGAGATCTCAGGGAGTGTTCTGGACAACTTGATAGGAATACTTCCCTTAGTATTCGGCCTTCCTTTCAGCCAATGGTGCTGTGAATGATGAACAGGAGAACAGGACAGCAGTGTTTCTGAATGGAAGGAGGAGGCCAGGGATTGCATACTCGTGACATTCATTACTTCTAGGACTGAAATCATCCAGATGAACCTCTTCTTATTTTATGAATAGATTTTTAAATGTTTACTTGAAATGTCACAATGTAGTAATCTGAGCAGAGATTTTCTTAGCCCAGAAATAACAGGTGACGCTGAAAAGTGCCCTTCTAGCTCTGAAGAATAAGATTTGGACAGACACTGGGATCTTAGGTGACTTCTACCACAGTTAGGAATCTAGCTGGTGTCTGGGCAGTACAGAACCTTAGGTCTTGGGCATTCCTAGGCAATAGTAGACTAGTGAGGGAGGATTGAGAGAAACAAGTGGGTTGATCTGAGAAACTTCTTTAGGGGGAGGTAACTGGGCAATTTGCAGAGGAACCTTTCTTGAATCTGTTGTTTGAAGGTTGAGGAGGGACAGTATGTCAACTATGACCCCAGCTGGGTCTCTGTCTGCATCTTCTATGCTTATGTTCAGATATAATTTCAAAGAACTGCTTAGTGTTCATAGCCTATAGGGCTCCAGTAGCCATCTGGAACATTCTTGCTCAGAGCTGAGGCACAGATGTCATGGACCCTAGAGTATCCTGGTGGTAGGTGAAGCATCCATGGGGATGGAGGCTCTTACAAGAGAAATTTTGGATCTCAAGTCTAAGCAAGTGGTCAGCATAGCAGGGCCTGGTAGAAGAGATTTTCTTATGATCATGCTTGAGAATCCTTCTGGGGAAAATCATGGCAGGGCCAATGTTCTAAAATGAACAAATGAGGGTAAAGGTCAAGATAAGCTCGGCCACTTTGTGAGAATTACCTATTCAAATAGTTTATTGTGAATATTTCCTATTTTATCTACATATGACTTTTACATTAACATACTCACCCATGAATATTGCTGTTTTGGTGCCCATAGAAATGAAATCATAGAATCATGGAAAAACTGAAGAATAAATAGCTAAGTAGCTAACAAGGGACAATTAAACTAAATGTGATGTCCTTGTGGGTGCTGGTCCCAGTGTGACTGCACAGTAGCCACCTGCAAAGCCAGCCTTGTGGCATCTTTAAGAGAGCCAGAGCACAGCACATCCAGCATCTCTTTCACCATTCCTCCACCTAGCACCTTACGTTCCAGTCCCATGATTGGACTCTTTGAAGTTGGTATTGGGTTCATAGCAGAGTGTGTTTCCTTGTCAGTGATTTGTTAAGGAAGCGTTCTCAGAGATGCCAGGAGCAACTGGCAAAGGCACACTGGACACAGGAGGAAGATGAGCAGTGGAAGCTCCTTCTCCAGGTAAAGGTTTCAACTAGAGTCCCCACTAGGGGTCGGAAGTGTAAACTCCAATTCAGAGATGTCCTTACTTAGGATAGGGATGCTGGGCTGTCCTTCTCAGAGAACTGGCTCACAGGAGCTAATAGCCACCCAATGACCAGGCTAAGTTGCCTGCAAAGACCAGAGCTACCTGTTAGACATTGAATGGCAGGGAAAGGTGACTTCCAATTGTTTTCCACGTTACCCCTAGCCACTGTATATTTAAGAAGCCTCTTCTCTATGGTGTCCTGATAGGCCTAAGTAACGAGAGCTAGGAGACAATTTCCCCTTGTCAAGATCTCATTGTTAAAACCTAGGAGTCACTTACTGAGTATTTGTTGAATGGATGAACAAAAACGAAGGAATGTGAGCCCATCACTGAATGCGTGCTTACGGACAAGTGACTTTTGTTCTCTTTTAAAATAATGTGAGTTGTCAGTTTGAAAAAAGTTTCCTCAACAAATGATTATTGAGTAACTGTGTGACAGATTTAGAGAATTCAGTGACATTACAATGGGTTGAGTCTTCTCTGAGTCATAACTGAGGGAAGGGAGGGTCTTCCAGGTCCCTGACTTTCCTGCATCAGGTTAGTAGCCTCCAGACCAGGGTCAGGTTATGGCTTGCAGGCTTTGTTGCTAAGGTGGGATTACTTATCAGTTCATAGCCAATATTCCTAGAGACCTTTCTTCTGTCTCGCACTGTTGTCTGGCTGATTCCTGAAAGGACAGAGACGAGGACTGGCAAAGTCACCTGGAGAGGAGGTCAGTCTGGACACATGAGAATAGGGATGGGGGCTTTCCTAAGTGGAAGGCTCCTGTCAGGAGGTCTGGGGATAGAGAGGGGGGAAGGAATCACAGACAGCTGGAAAATAGAACTTTCTGGAGATAGTAATGAAGCATGAGTGGAGAGAAGCAGATTTACTCTGGGATATACTGAATTTGAAGTGTTGCAATAGACATCTAGAAATTAGAGTAAGGCCTCATATAGATGAAGCAAGCCCGGGAGGTACAGAATCTTTATCCTAAAAATTTCAAACATTCTTGATACCTATATCTTTCTAACAAAGTTTAAGATACATTAGTCCTGTCTGTTTTATCTTCTGTTATTCCTCCTCCTCCTCCTCTTCCTCCTCCTCCTCTTCTTCCTCCTCCTTTTCCTCCTCTTCTTGTCCTATTTATGAACCAATGGATTTAATTAACAGGAATATATCCTTTTCCTCTGCCTCCTTCTCTTCTCCTATTTGTGAAACAATGGATTTAATTAATGGAAATATATGAAGGGTCATTTTTCAAGCATGCCCGATGTAGTGGTGGCTGTACCACTGCAGACAATCCCCTGACCCTCTGGAACTTCCATCACACATTATTTCAGTGCCACCTGCCCCTTACTCACACATGTCCCTCCATTTATAAAATGCTGATCCCACTTCACTGCTCAAGGTAACAATACACGTGGCGTTTCAGATTCTGGAGCTGTGACATCATTGGTGACCTCACTGCTATTTTATTTGCTATTTGCCTTTCACAGAACCTGAAACATCTCACTGTTTCTGAACAGAAGGTTCTTTGAAGGACTTTGAATCATTCAGGTTGTTTTTGTTTCTCACCGAGGACACAAGCTGTGTTCCTCTGCACTGGGCCCAAACTGTAACCGTATTCATTCCCATTTGGATATGACAGATGCCCTCTCAGGAATTAAACTCATTTCTGCACTGTGTACTTGAGATTTGGAGAGGCAGACTCTCATCTATCTCTTCTAAATCACACTTCCTGCTTTGAAGCAGGCGGCAGATAACCTCGAGGTGAACTTTGCCTATGGATGTTTATCTACAGCCTCTAAGTAATACAGATTTATTCTGGTAATACAGAGACCGTTTTTGCAGATAATGTCGAGAGCAAGCATTTTATTACTGATTTCTTGTAAATTACACATGGCTATGTTTTAATGGATATTCCTTTTCAACCTCAGACCCACAACATGCATAGTTAGATTTTTATGATGTTCTTGAACATTGGCTTTTAATTATATGCTGGTTAGCAAAACAAACAAGACTATTAGTTCCATCAAGGGAGAGTTAAGGATGGAGGGTGTCTTTTGACATCTCCCCAACACTCTCATCCCACTACCACTCGAATGTTAACATCACCCAAACCAGACATAAAAATGGAAAAAAATCGCACATTACTTTAAGAAGACCCTGGAGCAGTTTTAAATTATGTTCATCACAAAGGACGTAAGACTTCCAGGAACAGTTGTTGAAGGGCACCTTAACAAGAAGAGTCGGGGATAAAAAGAGGGCCTACAAGGCCTTATGTTCATCTCATTAGAAAGCAGACTAAAGAGAACGGAGGCTGAAAGCAGTAGACAATTAAGTGGACTTACTATCTACCAGGAAATCAGGAGACCAGTCATTTGAAAATCTAAGAAGTAACCCCTTTCTTTTTGATACATTCCCAATTTGAACATGGCCTTAGAAATGATTGTGCACCTGACATTGGTGGCCTGAGAGTCCTATATCTCCAAGGTTGGCATCCAGACATGGCTACCCTTCAAACGCTGCTCCCATTCTAAGACTGAGTGATCTCATCCTTGGAGATAATAAAAGTGAAGAGAAACTTCCATCCGGCCTGTATATTTTTAGATTCTCTTTCTAAGCATGAAGAGGGTTAAAGGCTTTTGAATCTTTCCTGGCCATTCAGGCAAGAAAATAGGTCAAGAGCTCCCTAAGACCAAGGAAGTGAGTGGTTTATTTTCGTAGGGAGTTAGTTAACCCTTTCAAGAATATCCTAACACCTGTTTTGTGAGAGTCTGTCAGGGATGAAGACAGTTCAAAGTTCTGGGGTTTTAACGAATATTAGTAGTTTAATAGATCTTGCAAGAAGATGTGACTGAGAGAATCTTCAGTATTTCTTTGAAAGTGGTGGAGTTGGCATCAGGGCATCAGGTCAGCTTTGTCTTTTTTTTTTTTTTTTTTTTGAAACTACCTGTGTAGAAAGCATGAACTGGAAAATACTTCAGACATCGAATTGAATGTTTGCTCTTTCCAAGGAAAGCAGTCGAACCACCATTGCATCTGGATGACAGTGTAGCTCTGGCACTGTTCCAGCATGCCTCTGTCTCCCCAACTCCTCACTGATCCCAGATGTTAGTCCTTTCTGCAGCTCATCTTATGGAGAAGTGTAGAATTGTTTTGTTTGCTTGGTTTCTATCATTATGTAAACAGGCATCTATTTACTTACTATGTGAATCTTGTGTCTTGTACAATACTAAACATTTTTCCCAAATTAAAAATTCTGGTGCCTTCATGACTTCCTTATAAAACAGGAATGAATGGGAAGTGGTGCTGATTATTCTTTTTAAGAATCATGACTAGTTATAAGATACTGTTATAAGATACTGTCTTCATGGTATATCCTTTCTAGTGTAACAATGCAATCAGTGCCCATTAAAAAAATAAGAAAAATCATATGGAAATGAGCCAAATGCAAGTTAAAAAGCTGCATTTCAGGAAACCATGTGTTGTTAAACAAAACAGAAAATAGGCAATAAACTTTAGGTATAAAAAGAACTTTGTTGGCTATGAAATTTTATTTTATTGCAGGCCTCCTATGTCTAAACACATTCAAGATCAGTAAAGCATTAAAATATTCAATATGACAGAACATGAGGCCTAATCCCAGAAATGTAGCAGGGTGGATGAGTGGCAGGGGCAGATGCAGAGAGACTCCCCTATCACCTGAGCGAAGTCTGTCTTCACCTCCAGAGGCACTTAACTAAAAAGGACACAGAAGGGAGAAAACATCCTTAATGGCCCTTTCCATTGCTCCCAACACGAAGACACCAGTGAAAACTGAGTGACAGCTTTGTGTCATTGTCCCCTCATTATATGTCGAGTCAACCTCAGACGCTTTACATACAATGGGAACGTTGGCAAACTTTCCTGTGGCCTGAAGTATCATTTTCATAAATCTACGGGAGCTCAGAAAAAAATAGACGTGTTTTAAAATTTTCCTGAGTGTGCAAAGAGGCAAGGGCCTTTATTCTATGAAAAAAAACATCTTCTACATTGTTTAAGTAAAGTCTGTGTTACAGAAATACATCTCTGTGGGAAGCTGCGGTTCCTACTGTCACACTCAGGGTTGGACATCAACAACCCATGTTCTAGAATTAATAAAGGAAGTTAGCACAAAGCTAAAAGGAGAGGACAATGACTCTTTTTTAATTTTTTAAGTATATAGATACATATTTTAGTTGTTGACAGCTTCATACATGTATATGATGAATTTGATCATATTCACCACCATTAGCCTCCGCTATTCTCCTCCCCTCCTCCTGGAACCTGGCTATTTCCCAATAATTTCTCTGCCTACTTTTTTTTTTTAATGATCGCCCATGTTTGATTGGAATTACTTATGTAGGGATGGATGGGGGTTACTCCCTGGAGCATGGACCACTTACCACAGATTTCTTCACTGGCAGAAGATGATTCTCTCTCTTTTGCAGCCATTAACTACTGATAGCTCCTCATCTAGGAGTAGAACGTCATATGCCTCTGTCACACCCATGTAGGAATGTTCACTGGCTTCCTGGGTGCATGTAACCACAGCTGCCGTGAATTCCCAAGTACAAAGGCGTATCATGGCCTGCTTATTTTGTTTTGTTTGGTTTGGTTTTGTGAGAAAGGTTCTCACTATGTAGCTCAGGCTGGCCTTGAGCTTTTGGTCTTCCTGAATGCTGGGACTGTATGTGTACACTCCTATGCCTGGCTTAGAGTGACATTATTCACTGAGTCACCCACAAAGGAGAATTAAAAAAAAAACTTTGGATATGTTGCCAGACTTAAATGCATGATTAGGATATAAAACAGAAAACTAATCAGATTAGTCGCATGTTGGTGTAGTCATTTGGTTTGAATCTTACTTTTGTATGTACACTTGACTTACTGTGTTTATTGTAGCTTTAGTTGTGTGTGTTGTGCATATGCATGTGTATTTATCTGCATGTGCACCCACATCCATGTATTCACATGAGTGTATTGAGGTGGACTCATTGTATTTGGAGTTTATAGTCAGGTGACCTAGCTTACTATAGGTTGTCAATGAGTCTTAAGGGGAGATATTTTGTAACATTCATTTTTGTTCTAATAGTTGCTCATTAGAGACATTCGGTAAAGGATGAGTGAAAATAAGTTTATACCTTGTCTTTCTGTTTATTCATAACACCTATTAATATTTTGGTGTTATTCAGCAATCTAATTCACATATGTATATACTCATATGCACTAAATAGACATCTATATGTATGTTAATCACAGTTGATATAAAACTAAATATTCAGTTGTATACCATTTTCCCATTTTAAGTTTAATGATGGGGAATATACTATCAATTGATCAGCTTACTGTGGAGTCCACAATGGGTATTTACTAAAAACTTCAGTTTAGTTATTGAGGGCTGCCCAGTCTGAATTGTCATTGAAACCATTCTAGGTGATTTGATTTGGTTCAAGTGGTTTGTGCTTGTCAGACATCATCACTATCAGCTCTGAAGCAAAGGGATTGCCATGGCATCTGCCTAATAAGGTTTTTGTGAGAGTCCTATGCTTCATGGCTAATACAAATTAAGTTCTCAATACATATCATTGATCATTTGAAAATAAATGTTTGCAACTTTGTACTGTCTGAGGAAGGAACAGCAAACTTACTTGCATGAAGTTCCAACCTTTCAACACACAGTACCACCTAGCATTCTCCCCAGCTGTTGCCCTGTGTGTCCTGTGTCTAGTCCTCCAAGGCTACTAGCCACCCCCAGATTCATGCATGCTCTAGTCTACAGCATTTTTGATCATGCTTCTCTGCCAGCCCTGGGACTCCATCTCTGACTTCTCTACCTAGAAATACACACAGTTTTCCAGAACTGAGGCAAGGTGTCATCTCTTCTATTTGGTCTTGTCTGATAGCTAGTTACACTTACCCCTTCCCTATATTTTCACAGATTTGTTATACTATCTCCTCTGTGTACATCCATTTATCTGCCTTTCTCTCTCCTGTTCATCCCTCTTCCTCCCCAACCCTCCTTTCACTGACTATAATAGATAAGAATTAAGAGCAAAAGCTTTGGAATCAGATTTTCTTAATTCACAATAAGGCTTCCAGATGAAAGCACTAAGAAGTTTTTCTCTGTGAAACCCTAATATCTTTGCCTCTGACCTAAGGAGAACACACAGTAGAGTTACAGAGAGACTGCAAAGGGTGAATTCATGAAGCACTTGCTACCTACCTGTTCTGTAGAAAACCCTAAATAAATGTTACCTCCTAATCCATATTTGCTCAGACTTTGCTTTGTTGGCTGGGCCTCTTTGCTAGTATCATAATGGGTTGTACATGGTCTGATGCTCTTCCCACAGATCAGGCTTGTTGAGGAGAGAAACTTAAAAGAATCTCTCCATACCATGCCTGAAATACAGACTTAAGAAGGGTAGCTACATTATTTCTGTCAATATTTTGTATGCATGTCACATGGTCTCTGCTGGGCAGTACTTCTAGCCTAAGAGGGTACACAGCTGCTGGTGTGAGAAGTGTGACCAGTCAAAAGGACTCTGTTTTGCGTTAGAGCCACCTGCCTCCTCTCTCAACTCACCTTTCATGTTGTCTCCCTAGGCATCATATGGTCAAAAGGAATCTCTGCGTGACTAACGCATGGCTTTCAGTCTTCTTTTCTACCCTGAAGCTGAAGAGTGGATACCAGCTAAATCTTCCTGCAGGAAAGGATCCAGTGGCTCCTTAGTTTTCTGTGAGGATATGGAATGCTTTGTATTTTGTTAAAACTCACATTGCATTCTTTTCAGTAAACAAGTGGTCCAATCTGACTAGCACAATACATTCTTTTTTATGTTGCCAAACACTGCCAGAGGCAAAGGTATCACTCAATGAACCTCCCCTTCCTCCAAACACACACACACACACACACACACACACACACACACACACACACACTCACAAAAAAATAAAGAGATCTGTGCAATCATTATTGGATGAAAATAGCACTTAGGAATGTATTTGTACTGTGAAAAATTGCCAAATAAGAGTCGCTGACTGTTTGTAGCCCTGTAATGGAAGGCAGATAAATTGGTGCCCACAACTTTGACATTTCAAAAGCCAGAGAACATGCTGCATTTTCCCTCCTATGCCATTTTTGTAATTCTCCCTCCATTTTTTTGAGCAAAGAGCAATTCTTCTGGGCTGAGGCAGTTCAATTAGAGCATTGTAAGTGTTAACAGAATGGCTTCAGTGTAGGTGCCTCTGAGCAACTGGTATCATTTTGGAAGGGAACATAGTCTTGCCCTGGTGTGGACCTCATGTTAATTAATTTGGAAAAGGATTGGACCATGTATATATTTTCAGCTTAGTCAACCAGGCAGTAGGATTAAAAGCATGCTATCTCACCTTCCAGAGGTTTTACTCATTTGGTCGGCAGCTCAACACCCTTGTCTTTTTTCTCTGAGAGTATATTTGCTTATATTGTCCCTGTACTGGTTTAGAAAAAGACACAAATTTTTTGGGAACCAATTACTCTCAGTGACCTACTGTTCTTACCTTTCCCTTTCTCCTCCTGCCTGGTCAGCTAGACCAAATTGACCTCAATCTGTTCCAGCCTCACCTATCAGCCTATCTAGTCACAGGCTACCTCATTCAGCAATCCCTTGTTTCTAATGAATGGATCACGGCAGAAATGATGCTACACAGCATTTTTGATCAGAGGTCAACACAAATTTTATGGAAGGGAACCTGGTTCTGCACACCATTAAGCCCGGCACTGGGGAAGCAGAGGCAGGTGAATCTCTGTGAGTTTGAGGCCAGTCTGGTCTACAAAGTAAGATCTAGGTCAGTCAGTGCTACATAGTAAGACCTTAAAACAATTTTCTTTAATAGGAAGAGCTACACAAATAGTAAAATGCTTTTGGATTTCTAGGCCATACCCATAAGGGCTTTGTCACAGCTCCTCAATTATGTAGCTGTCACGTGTAGCACCAAAGTTAAGGCACCATCTTGCTTTGTTATGCTCTAGTGATACCCTACCAAGAAAATGAAGTCTAGGAGGTCAGCTTTGACCTGCAGGTCATGGTTTTCCAACCAATAAGCTAGTCCTTTAGAGATGATCTGATTTCTATTTGACCAGTGCACATTCTAGTAGTCATTGTGGCTAGCCACCCTAGACCACCAGTATTAAACAAATGGAGAAGAGTCTATGAAGTCCCAAAGAACACTGCAAACTTTTCCTTCCAGTTTCCTTAAGATGTGCATAGGTAGGGCCACCATCTGAATGCAATGATTACTGTAATCACTATAATCCAATCACTCTTGGTATGGCCACATAACCTAATTCTTACCCATCAGTGTACATGATTTTATAGTTTTACATTTATTCTTTGAAATTTTTATGCACATATGTAATGCATTTTTATCATATCCACCCTTTCTCCCACTTTAACTCCTCCTGGATCCTTCCTCACCATGTCCCCCTCCCAATTTCATATCTTCTTTTTAGATTTTTCTTTTTAACTTTATAATAGAATTACATTATTTCCTTTCATTGAACCTTATATACTCCCACATATCCCTCTTTGTTCTCTTTAATGTTTATGGCCTATCTCATTAATTGTGTTAAATGCATATTAGTATGAAATCCATATTCTGTATTACAGTCCATTCTTTTTGTATGTTTCTTGTCTTTATGTTTTTAGGACTGAGCAGTTGTTACTGGATAATCAGTTGGTGAGCCCTGGGAAGACGATTGCTCTCACTCTCCACTTCCCTTAGCTGCATACAGTTCGTTGTTTAGTGTTGGAGCCTCTTGGTCTTTCCCCTAGCTCCTTTGTCATGTCTATTGTTGTCTTTGTTCAGCTCACGGTTAGATGATCATGTCCAAGCTTTATGAATGCAGTTTCTGACATTCCTAGGAGATACAATCTCACAGCAAACTTTGTTGATCCTCCAGTTCTTACAGTCTTCTTCACCCTCTTCTACAATGTCTTCTGAGCCTTAGGTGTAGGAATTATCTTATAGATACTTCAGTTGGGACTGAGCTCCACAACTTTCAATTTTGATGAGAGAGAGAGAGAGAGAGAGAGAGAGAGAGAGAGAGAGAGAGAGAGAACGCTACTGGTTACCACCAAGATATGTATATCACTACTGCACCTTTGGGGTTCTGATGCCATCCTGGTCATTGTGATTCATAGGCCTTATAGCTTGGTAGGAAGGACTGTTGATTGGTAGTTCCTTTGGAAGCTTACATGACAACTTCTGATGCCATGAGAGAAGGCTTTCAGGTCAGTTCTAACTCTGTGAAGCTGGACTCTATGTCTGAACTGCATGGTGTCTTCAGCAAGAGGGACTTAACGTTCACCTTTGGGAGAAAACCAAGGGTAATAGCAATAGCTTGTAATGTTTTGTGATTCTTTTGGACAACTCCCCTTTTTACTTTTCTTTTTATTCCACTGATTCTAAAATTAGTGCAATACAAATGGGCATGGTACGAGGCCATCCATTGGAGTATGGTTAACTTACTAAGGTTTACAATCCCGAAGAACATTGACTCTCTCTTTACTAGTAGCCGTCAGTTACCCATATAAGGGTGAGGCCTTATCTCCATCTGTTCTGAACTACTGACAGGCTTAGTCTTGTCAGGATCTTGTACAGGAAGCCACAGCTGTAGTCTGTTCATTTGTGCAACAGAGCATCAACATGTCTTATTCACTTTCTCTCATGAGTAGAATATAGACCAAGTTAGTTCAATGAACTCAATTCCTTGGTCTTTACAGGAAGAAAGAGTAGAGAAACTCTGTTTTTCTGTTGCCTAGTCTCTAAATGAACAGCGTGTAAGTCTTGGACTACCATACATTTTGACACCAAATGACTAAAGCTTGTTCAAGAAGATAACTGATAACAAAGAAGGAAGAGAAGACTGAAAGAGTGAGATGGAGCCAGGAACACAGGTAGTGTCTCTTGATTCCCATTGTGGGGATGTTCTAAGGTTGAATGATGTACTCCGTAATTATAAGAGCCTCTTGTGTGGCCTTTTATGTATTCAGAGATTGTAAGTGCATCAGTTGACGGATTCTAACAAATCAAACACAGCTTCATGGCCAGTAATCAGACCAGGAAACTAGTATTTACTCTCTGAGACCCTTTCTTCTCACCTCTATCTCGTTGTTCCCTACAGGTAAATACTTCCTTACATTTTAACAGCATTTGAGATCTTGTTTCTGAAAGACTCACATCTTGAAAACTTGATATCGATGGATCCTTTAGGAGGCAAATTATTGGAATGAAGTTAGATTATAAGTGGCTTGTTCCTGAAGGGGCTATTTAGACACTGGACACTTTGTCTTTTTGCTTCCTGGCTACCATGGGTGAATAACCCTTTCAATCAGCTGCTTCCACCACATTGTACTGTGCTGCCACAGGCACAAAGTGCAGAGTCAAACCATCATGGGCTTGAAGCTTTTGGAACTGTGGGCCAAAATTAACGTTTTCTCTTATAACCTGATTACACCAGACATTTTTCATGGCTGTGCAAAGACGATGACTGCCATAATCACATGTTATGTACTTTTTGTTCTTTTGTGCACTATCAAACACCCCTACTGTATGTAGTTTTGGGTATTTGAGTCTTTCACATTTCCACCTGCTTCTACCAATTTACCTTATTGTCATATGGAGTTAGGTTCTTTATTGTTGCCCTCAGATAATGTTCAGTTGAAAGAATATTAACGTAATTGATTCCATTTTATTTGTTTTTGTCTGTCATAATTAGAGATGTTATAAATTTTTCTGAGTATGCCTTTTGATGAGCTTAATGTACACAGTTATGTTGGTATATGCTTGAGAACGAAACCCCTGTGATGGGATGCTTCTTAAACACTTAGACAATTTCAGGAGTGACACGAGTAGCTCAGTAATAGATCATTTGCTTAGCATGTTTAAAATGCCAGGTCAAAAAGTTCTATTCTACCTTCTCATCTAAAAAAATACTAGATATTTTCCATTTTTTCATCTTAATTATTCAGATAGGAGTGATATGACATCATATTGTGGTTTTAATTTACATCTCCCAACTGTCTCCTACAGTTAAACTTTTAATCATGTTGATTGACCACTTCAATATTCTATTTTGTGAAGCATCCAAGCCTTTTGTTTTCCTACTGGGCCAGCTCTCCTTTTTTCTCTCATGTATTTTAAAGAGTTCTTTATACATTTTAGATGTGTATCAATTGAGGGTGAAATATATAGGCTTGCCAATACACTTTTAACATGAACTTGAGCTTAGGGGTATATTAGCTAAACTTTGTAGCTTTTAAAGAATGTAGCTTGGCTAAAATACTCAGTTTGGATACCAAGTGTCTTAGTTAGGGTTTTTATTGTTATGAAGAGACAAGCACGATCACAGCAACTCTTATAAAGGACAACATTTAATTGGGGCTGGTTTACAGTTTCAGTGGTTTTGTCCATCATCATCACATGGTGGGAAGCATGGCAGTTTCCAGTCAGACGTGGTGCTGGAGAAGGAACTGAGAGTTCTACATCTTGATCCACAGACAGAAGGAGGCTGTGAGCCACAGTAGGCATAGCTTGAATGTATAAGACCTCAAATCTCAGCTCTACAGTGATACACTTCCTCCATCAAGAACATGGCTACTCCTAATAGCCAAACATTTAAACACATGAGTCTATGGTGGCCATACCCACTCAAACTTTTATAAGGCCTTTGCCTACATGCTCTTCCACTTTGAGAAATTCCTAGGCAGTTTCTTGGTAGAATTATGAGTAAGAGTTTGTCTAATTCTCCAAAGTAGCTATTGTTATTCAGCTACAAGGTTGACAGGTAAGGATATGGCTGGCCTATATCCTTTTCTCTATTAGTCAAGAGACTTAGAGAGCATAAATACTTAAATTTTGAAAGGTTACAAAGCCAAATTTTCCCTGTATTTTGCTCTCTCTTCTTGTTTCGATTTATTTGTCTTTTAAAGATTATATTAGCTTCCCCCCCCCCATAATACTGTGTCCACCGGGTTCTCTGATGTAGCTTGGTTCTTTTTTCATTTTATTTTTTTATTGATTATCTTATTTATTTACATTTTTAAATGTTATCCCCCTTCCTAGTGTGCCCTCAGCAAAACCCCTATGCTACCCCCTGCTTCTATAAGGGTGCTTCTCCACCCACCCACTCCCACCTCACTGCCCTAGCATTCCCTTATGCTGGAGCATTGAGCCTTCACAGGACCAAGGGCCTCCCCTCCCATGTAGCTTGGTTCTTAACAGTCTTGCAAAAACCCATGCAGAGAAACTCATGTGCCATTGGTCATAACTGTAGAAAAAAAAAGCTGAAAGATGGCTAGGCTCTCAGATTCTCCAGGGCATTGCTTAATCTCACTTAAACTTAAAATCTATCCCCACTTTATTCTATTACTAGCAAGCTGTAAAGCACAATTTCTTAAACCTCTGAGGTGAAATGTCTTTTTCACTTTTCTGAAGTCTATCCTCACTTGTAGGCAAAAACATGTCAATATGAACTTTTGAGACTGTCTATGCCCAGTTAGCTTTGACGTTATTCACCCTTGAAGTCTACACTGGTGGAGGATTTCATTGTCATTTTTTTTTTCTCAAAAGGGGATCTACTAGACTGGGAAGGAATAATAATTGGTAAACTAGTTAAAATGTCAATTCTAAAATAAACATATATTGGTAGATAAGACCACACCCACCTCAGGATTATGAATGCATTTGACCCTTCTGATAAGATATACACTGACTAACTATAAGATCAGATAACCAGCAGGAGTTTAATTTCAAAAAACAATTAAATTCATTGTTACTTTTGCAGTGTATACTAATCATTCTTAACTCTCTTCTCCCTCCTCTTCATATCTCCCTCCTTCACAGTTAAGTCTATTCACTTGATTTTTTTCTGACCCAGTGAGAAAAACCAGGGCTCTCTATCTGACCATGGGTTTGAAGCTATCTATCAGAGCCTAGTGAGATCATTGGTGTGTATACAACTAAAATCAATTTTCCCCTCTTCCAGAATCTATCAACAGTAAATAGTTCACAGGTAAAGGGTAAAGTCCCTTGAGCACTTCTCCCTTCCTTGACTGATTGGTGCTTAGGACTGGTCTAATGTGCTCCCAGAGCTGATAACTATAGTTTTTGTGAGTTAATTATAGCAGTAGTTATACTGAGTCTAAAGAACAGTATTTTGAAACCTTTAACTCAATTTTCCAGCTCTTAAACACTTCCTATCCTCTTTCTGCAATGTTTCATTGAGCCTGAGAGAAGGTATAAACATCTTGTTTAGGGCTAGACCTACAACCATTGAGGAGTGGCTGCATCTTGGGAAGCCATGAGCCTGTCTGTCTGTATTCATTGCCATTTATTGGAAGGAAAGGCTTCTTGGAAGCTGCTATGTGTCTAGAGAGATAAGCATAGGCATTTGAAAGGCAGGGGGCTGCTATGTTACCCATTAGTGATACTTTCTCTAGTAGGCCTATTATTTCCCTAGACCTCAACTGTTAGCTCGGCTCAGTACCAGACGTAAGTTCTACCCACTTACATAGTGAGCCGCAAACCAGAGGGCAGATGGAACCCCAGAATAACCAATCTGTCATTGCACAGGTGGGTAATCTTACTCTCCATATAGTTTCTTTATATTCTCTTTATCTTGTCTAATATTCTAACAATTTCATACCTTTATCTCCCCAATCTCCTCACCTCTATCCCTGTTTAAGCCCTCTCACCTACAATATTCCTCTCTTTACTTTCTTTTTATCTACATGCTCTATTATACCTTAACCTACTCCTTCTCCTGTCTCTGTCCATACTTCTTGGCTTCCATGGGTACTCTGTGTTAAACTAAGCTAAGGAATTGATGCTGGAATTCACATATGAGAGAACATGTGGTACTTGTCTTTCTGGACCTAGATTACCTCACTTAGTGCAATTTTTATGATTCTATCCTTTTACTTGAAAATTTAATAATTTCATTTTTCAGTACACTTTAGACCCTGGTGTGTGTAAGGACTGCATCTCTGTTATGCATCAACTGAAGAACATCGTGACTGATTCCAGTTCCTACCTATGTGAACACGGCAGCAATCAACATGGTTGATCAGGTATTTCTGTTGTAGGTAGAGTCCTTTGGGTATATTCCCAGGAGTGGCATAGCTGGGTCATATAGTAGATTTATTTCTGGCTTTTTAAAGAAACTTCCAGACTGATTTTCAGAACGGCTGCATTCCTTTATGTCCTTACTAATCATAACGGTTTCCCTTTCCCTACATCTGAGCCAGCATTGTTAATTGTTATGGTGGTTATTCTGACTGGAATGAAATAGACTCATAAGTAGTTTTCTTTTTAAACATTTATTTTATTATTTGTGTGAGTGTGTAGGGAGGGTTCAGGTTACCCAGAAGATGGTGCTAGGTCTGCTGGTTACAGATGAGCTGACATGTGGGTGCTTGGAATTTAATCAGAGTCTCCTCAAGAGCAACCAGTGTGCTTAACCTCTGAGACTTCTTTCCAGCCCCATCTTAAAGTAGTTTTAATCTATACTTTGTAGTGACTAATCATGGCAAACACCTTTTAAAGTGTTTCTCAGCCATTTATGTTTCTTCCTTTAAGAATTTTATGATCAATTCTGTAGCCTGCATTAAAACTGGTTTCTTTATTTTCTTTGTGTTTAATTTCTTGAGTTCTTTATATATTCTCCTCACTAAATTCTGGGCTGGATATACAACTGCAAAAGGTTTCCTTACATTTTATAGGCTGATTCTTGATGTTTCCTTTGCTGTGCAGAAACTTTTCAGTTTCATGAGAGCCTATCTGTGGATTGCTGGTGTTACTTTCTGTGCTATGGGAGTCCTCTTCAGAAAGTCATTTGATATATCTATATGTTGACATGAATTCATTGTTTTCTCTTCTAAAAGTGTTAGAGAATGAGATACAATGCGATTGTCCTTGATCCACTTGGAGTTGAGTTTTTGCAAGGTGGGAGATAGGAGTATACTTTCATTCTTCTGCATGTTGTTACCCAGGTTTCCTAGTATGATCTGTTAGGCTCCGTTCTTTCTTCCATGTAAGCTTTGGGCATCTTTGTAGCTGTATATCTGGTTTCTCTATTCCATTCTGTCGATCTGAGTTTCCACTTTTGTGACAGTGCCATGCTCTTTATCCTACTATGGCTTTGCAGTACAATTTGAAGTAAGTTGTGGTGACAATTATTGCCATTTTTAAAAATTCAGGATTGCCTTGGCTGTCCTTAGTCTTTCTACTTCAATGTAAATTCTAGGATCATTTTTTTTTTCTGTATCTGTAAAGAATAACCCTGGTATTTCTATTGCAATAGCATTGATGTTGAAAGTTGCTTTTGGGAGGATGCCAATTTATGCAGTATTAATACTTCCAATCCACTTTTAGTCTTCTGGTGTCTTTAATTTCTTTCTTCAGTGTCTTAAAATTTTAATTGTTATAGGTCTTCCATTTCCTTGGTTAGTTTACTTCTAAGTGTGTGTGTGTGTGTGTGTGTATGTTTGTCTATTATCAATTAGACTGGCTCCCTTTCCTTGAGATTTTTCAGTATGTTTGCCATTGTTTTATAAGAAGGCTACTGATTTGTGTGTGTTACTTTCATATCATGCCACTCTTGTGAAAGTGTTTATTAGCTCTAAGAGTTTTTGTTTGAATCTGTAGAGTCTCATATGTATAGAATCCTATTATCTCCCATAGGGATACTTTAACTTTTTTTCCTATTTGTAATTTATTTCTTTGTCTTGTCTTATTGCTTGACATAAGACCTTAAGTACTATATTGAATAGGAATAAAGACAATAGACACCCTTGTCTTGTTCCTGATCGTAGTGGGAATGCTTTGAGTGTTTCTCTATTTAACATGATGTTGAATGTTTTTCTCACATAGCCCCCTTTTCAGTTAAATTACTAGCTTACTAGCGTCTCTTTATGATTATGAAATCAGCTATCTGAAATGCACCAGAATTACTTGTATTTGTCTGTAACTATTTAAAATACTGATGAATGAAAGAATACTTACAAACATACCAGTATTTTAACATACAAATGATAGGATTTTTCCAACTTTAAAAAATGCCTGTTCACACAGAAGCCAATTTATGACATCTGTTTTAATGATATGTAAACAGACACATCCCTCCACTGATTACACACAAACTCTGTATAAATGCCTTTTTTGACATCATTAATTTTTAGAGGCAAAGTGGCTCCATAGAAATAAAATAGCTCGGAAAACTCGACAAAAAAACAACTAATGGTAGAAAATAAATACTAATTGCATCAATCTGTTACTGGCATATTTTATTACTTTTGTTTTTGAGACAGGTCTCTCTATATGGCCCATAATTACCTGGAACCCATGATTCTCCTGGCTTACTCCACCCACTCACCTTTGATACATTGTCACACATAGTTTCTTGTCTTTTTTCGGGTGTTCAAGTATACTGTGTGTCTCTGAGTTAAAACTTAACCAATGTTCAAATGATCTTCCAAATAGAGACGGGCTATAGATTGGGACATTCACACTATAAGAGTATAAGAGCCCTGGACAGAAAGGTATAAGATGAGAAGAAATGCTTTGTGTGCTGGCAATGCATCTACTTAAGGTAGACTGGATCTTGCTGGGCTGACCTGAACTTGCAGGTCCTTCCTACTTTCCTGTGTTCTATTTTCTTCCATATTTGCTCACTCCACTATTTTGTAATGAGTGCAAAGTGAGACGTCCAACTAACTTAAGAATGCTTGCCCATGCCACAAATTGTCTTATTAAACATGTTTTGTTCGTCTAAAAACACAATTTCCACCTATAATAATTTTTGTAATAAACAAGTGGGACTAACGATCACCACCACCTTGGACATGCTTGTGGGCAGTACCAGGTAGTAGACCTTCTTCAGGAAGGCCCTGCAGCAGCTACAGTCCTGACAGAACACAGTTCAAAGTCAGTCACTGCCAAATTCCATCTGGACCTGGGTTGCTTTGAGTTTGGAACCATTTCATTACTATTCATTCTCATTACTAGCTAATATATTTATGCTATTTATTTCTTCTTGTTTTAATTTTGGGATGTTATATGAATTTGAAATTTATTTGTTTCTTTTATATTTCCCAATTTAGTGGGATATAGTTTTTTAAAGTATGTCTTTGTGATTTTCTGAATTTAATTAGTATCTGTTGGTTGTAATGTCTCATTTTCATCAGAATTTTATTAATTTGGGCTTTCTATCTTTTGACTAATTTGGCTAGGGGCATGTCAGTCTTATTTCTGTCTTCAAAAGCCAACTCTTTGTTTCATAGATTTCTTACATTTTTTTCAAGTTCATCAATTTGTTTCTTCAATCTTAATCATTTTCACCCATCTGCTGATTTGGAGTTTGAGCTGTAATACTGGTAGTAGTAGTAGTAGCAGCAATAGTAATAGTAATAATAATAATAATAATAATAATAATAATAAGCCATTGAGGTTCATAATTAATATATTTGAGAATGTCAGCTTTTTGATGTGTGCATTCAGGGCTATAAACTTGCTTCTTAGTACTGTCTTCACTGTGTACCATAGATTTTGGTAAATTGTGTATTCATTTTTATTCAGTCCTAGAAAGTTTTAAAAATGTATTTCTTAATTTTGCCAGTGCCAATTTGTCATTCAGTATTGTGTTAGTGTATTGTTTAAACTCCATGGGTCTGTGTGGCATCTCTTGTTGATATCTTGCTTTATTCCATTCTGGTTATATGGGATACAGGATGTTACCCCAACATCTCTATATTGGTTGAGATTTGCAATGTGTCCGAATATAAAGTGGAAGTGTTTTGGATATTTCATGTGGTGCAGACTCACGTGGTGGCGTTTTGCTGAGGTAAGACCCATGGGAAGACACATGATGTTTGGAGAGAGTGCAAATAGGATTCAAAAGACAGTGACAACACTCTTGCATCCTAGCTGTGTAATGCTTCTTTGGTCTTTTTTCTTTGTCTTCTCCTTAGCTGATCTTTACTTCATTGGGAGAGGCACAGAAGAGAATTTCTCCTGAAGTCCTGGCTGGCCATGGTCACTCATGCTGACTTGTCCTGATTTGTCAGAGATCTGGAGGTTTCTGCGGGATTGTGCCACCACTGCTGATTCATGTTTTGTATCCTGACACTGCTCAACTGGACTGCTGGTATCCTGACAAATGAGGATTAGAATTGCCCCCAAGGAACTAGTTCTACACAGGTCTACATCTTCCTGTCTTATTTACCGTTTTTTTCTCCCCTACTTTTGGACAATGAGCTAGAGGTGGGGGGAGGTCAAAGAAGCTGTGAATTCTTATTAAAAGTAGGTTTAAAAAAATCTAAGCCTACACCAATATGTGGCTACTTTTGGAGATGGTTCCATGAGCTGCAGAGAGGAAGGTTTTCTTCAGATTCTGTAGGTGTCTATTAGGGTCAGGTCATTTATAGTGTCATTTAACTCCAAAGCCTCTGCTCACTTTCCATCCAGAGGACTTATCTGTTAGTGTCATGGAGTGTGGCAATCTCCTACTATTACTATATTGAGTTCAAGCTGTGGTTTAATAGAAATAAATAAATAAATAGCATTTATTTTATGAAATTGAATGTCCCTGTGTTTGGTTTATGTATGTCTACAACTGTAATATCTTCTTGATTGGCTGCTTCCTTAACGAATATGAAGTGACCCCCCCTTTATTTCTTTAGTAGATTATGTTTGAAGTGTATTTTGTCTGGTATTAGAACACCTTTCCATGCTAGTTTTCCTGGTCTATTTGCTTGGATGCTTTCTCCATCCCTTTATCATAATATGGTGTCTGCCTTTGTTTGTCAGGTTTGTCTGTTTTCTAATCTAATCTGCTAATCTGTGCTGTTTTAGGAGGATGATTGAGACCATTGGTATTTAGAGTTATTATTGAAATGTATATTAATACTTGACATTTTGTTGTTCTGTGGTTTCTGTAGACCTTTCTTTTAAAATAATTTTAAAAATTAATTTACTCTCATTTTATGTATAAAAATAATTTGCCTGCATGTGAGTATGTGTACCACATGTGCCTGGTACCCACAGAAGCCAGAAGATGGTGTTGAATCCCTTGGAACTGGAAGTATGGATGGTTGTGAGCCACCATGTGGATGCTTGGAATTCCACCTGGGTCCTCTGCAAGACCAAGTGACTTTAACTGCTGAACCATCTCTCTAGCCCTGTATCTTGTAGATTTTTTTGACTATCAGTACTGGTATCTCTCCCTTCTCCTATGCCATATTGGATGTGTCTTGTTCCTCTCTTTAGTTTGAAATATTCCTTCTGGAATCTTTTGTGGTGACTTAGTAGTCATATATTTCTTTAGTGTCTTTTATTATGAAGAGGTTTTACTTCATCAGTTTTAATAGACAGCTTTTCAGGGTGTCTCAGTCTGAGTTGGCAGTTGTTATCTTTTAGAACTGTCTTTTGTTTAAGTTGCTGTCCTTAGCAGATGTAACTGTAGTTACATTATAGTTACTGTGATGGGGCTGGTAGTGTCCATATTGTCTTGATTTATGATATTATTTGAGTTTTATTGGATACAAGCTGGGTATCTGGGGTTAGGATATTGGCTATCTTTTGGCAAATTTTTAACCTACCAGTCTGGATCCAAGGTAAGGTATTAGGCTTAGTACCTTAGGATAGTCTTGAGGGCACAGGGTGAAGGCTGTAGTCTGGATACAGAGGTAGGATGTAGCACTGTATGCAGGTCTGCTCTAGGCCCATGTCAGTAATGTAGAATGGCTATATTATATGGATCTAGGGATAGAGGGATGGTAAGGAACAATATAGCTTACTGCTGAGGGCAGGTTGAACATAGGTCTTAGTAAGATCCAGGTAATTCTATGAGCCATAAAACAAATTGGAAAGACACTGCCATGAAACCTGAGGAAGAATGGTGCCAGCAAGCTCTTGGTGGGGCATGAAATTCTGGAAGGGTAGGGAGAGGATGAATGTAGTATGCTGATCCAGAAGCAGACTATAGCAGTTGGGGTCTTGGAGGAAGCTCATTGGAGCCAAAGGAGGGATGTGTGAGACTATAGGCAGAGAGACATGATTGGGTTCTCTCAGAATATTTTACTCTGAACTTTTCTGAATTGCAATAAATTTTGTGTCTTTAATGAAAACATCATCTGGTACATACAGCTTAAGTTTGTTTTCCATAAGAGTAAATCAATAAAAGAAGAGAGACTACTTTTTCTTTTGTTAGCATAGATTAATTATATAAATACAGGGTTCTTTATGACATTTTATGTACATATATAATGTACTTTGAACACAAACTCCATATTTATGCTCTTGTCTCCTCTTAGGTTTGTCCCCTTCCTCTTCTAAAATAGTTCTGTTTCTATTTTCTTGTCTCTTTTTGTCTTTTAAAAAAATCTATATTCAATGTATACCAGAAAACATATTTGTCTTCCTGAACCTGTGGTATTTTACCTAATTTAATAATCTCAGTTCCGTTCATTTTCCCAAAAAATGACATATTTTTTATTATTTCTATGGCTGAATAAAATTTTATTGTTTATATACACCATATTCTCTTTATCAATGCATCCATTAATCAGCACCTAGGCTGATCCTATAACTTGTCTGTTATGTATGGCACCATGTTACATAAATATATGCATGAAGATATTTCTAGAAAAGTTACTCAATACTTTAGGAATAGAAACCTGGTTTAATTCTTCCCAACATGTTGCAATTAAGCTTTACTATTAACTGGAAAATTCAGGCCTAGGTTCAATCTGCAGTATTGCAACAAAAGGGTAGGGTGCAGAAGAACAATTGGAGGAAATTTTAAAAAGGTATTTAATTTATATCTTGAGGAACTGAGGCTCAAAGGACCCAGAGCAGACTATTCACTACTCTTTATACATGCTCCAAAGCAAACAGACCAATAAACAATCTAATCAGTCTTTTAAAATGTTTTGAAAGACTGACATATGCTGTGGAAATCAAAGCTCTCATATGGGTATTTTGATGCTGTCTGGGTTTTGTCAGACATAAAATGTTTTGCTTCTGCCTTGATACAAAGGACACAAGATAATCAGATTGCAACTTGTCAACATTGACCTCTGATCATGTCTAGAGAGCTGTTGACTCTTTCCTCTTAAGGACAGTAGCTGACAGCGTTGCATTAATACTTTTTTGATAGGGTTTCCAAGATGTGCAGCACTTGTCTGTTGTTCTTTACTATCTCAGACACCTAAGTGTCTACTTTTTTAATGGCGAAGTAACTAAATAGGTGAGTTATGTCTGAGTTAATTGGAGTCTCTTGTGCATGTATGCTAGCGTGTATATGGAAATTATGATTGACAAGTGAGCACCAGAGCTCCTACTAACTGGAATATAAACATGTGCCATGACTCCCAGCCTTTTAATGTGGGTTCTGGGATAACATTCAGGTCAATGTTTTCAAGGTAAGAGCTTTACAAATGTCCACCTTTCCAGCCCCTGATATTTCTTAAGAGCATGGATCAGAAATGATCACCCACTTTAACTGCTCCTGCTGTTGAGGTTTTTTTTTAAATTTTTTGCTAGCTACTGTAATACTAAGTATGAGGTCCCAAGACTTGAATTCTGAACCCCCAAGTTATTTCTGATTGGTAAATAAAGATGCCAACAGTAAATAGCTAGGCAGAAGAGACAGAGATAGGTTTTAAGTTTTCTGGTCTTGGTGTCAGAGAGGAACAAGATGGGGAGAAGAAAGTACAGGAGGAAGAGCCCTGGGTTAGGAATAAAGAGAATGTGGTCCTGTGAGCTGACCAATTGGAGTTAAGAGCAGCCCAGATGAAACATACTAAGTAATAACTTGGGGTTATCAATAGGAAAATAGATTCTAACAGCATGGAGGATAAGCAGCTGCCCAGCTCTTGTGTTGTTTAAGGCTTATTGTAGATCTAAAGGTGTGTGTGTGTGTGTGTGTGTGTGTGTGTGTGTGTTTCATACAGGAACTTAAATGGTCTCAGGTAGGGTAGAAATCTCATGTCGGGATTAAATAATTACCACAACACTTATAGGCAAATTAGAAAGATAACTGACACTCATGTGTCTAAAATAGTTGGTCAAGTAGGTTCATTGTAGTAGAGTTTTGAAGTGATAGTCATAGTCAACATTGGATATTAGTCTTCTAAAACTTGACATTATTAAAAAGTTTCAGTTAAGGAGTAGATTCAGGATAGTATGGTTATTAATTTTTATGAAAAATTAGAAAAATATGAAGCTGAAAGCAGCAATGAAATATCAGAGGGTGTGGTTACTTTGGTATATACTGCATTATATTATTAATTAATTAATTAATTTTTTATTTGTATATATATGTGTGTGTGTATATGTATGTATGTACGTATGTATGTATATATGTATCTGGGCATATACTTGCCACAGAATATATATGGAAGCCAGAGAACAGCTTTATAGACTCAGCTTTCTTCATCCACTATGACTAAATTCATATCATCAGGTTTGGTAAGTGCCTTTATCCACTGAGCCATCTGGTCAACCCATAATACTGATGAATTTGTATAAACTGATGCAGAACATGTCAGTTAAACACGCAGACTGTGACTGAGGATTAAATGAAACAAATTGTATTATGTATTAAGTGGTCTTAGGTGATTTGACTAAACTATTTTTAACAATGAGAGTTAGTTCTAGAATCAGTTTCTCATTTCTATGTTTACTTTAATAGCAATGAAAATGTCAAAACAGAAACAAAGCCATTAGAGAATTAAGATAGACTTCAGAAAACAAAGTTATTTACTGTATTTTTAGGGTGTTTGTAATCGTCTCCTTAAAGGAGTGTTTCCCTTCCATTCAGTCTATATGCTGTGCTGGAACTTCCTCCCAAACACAGAGCAATTGTGTGAGACAGGCATATGTATCCTCATTTCTCAATGGGTTTGTCAAAAATTTACACTTAGTTATCACCAGAGAAAACATCATCAATATCCTATGAGCAAACACATCAACAGAAATATCCCTAAAGAACCCACTACTATGAACTTTGTCTCTAATACTAATTTCTAACTTATTGAATCAAGGTATAAGACTTGAGGAAATAGAAGGTTTGGGGAGGTTAGATGAACTTAGAGCACTTTACAATGCAAAAATGTACTGAAGTTCTTACTAATCCCACATATACAAAAAGAAATATATTTCCACAGTGATAAAGCTGTATCAAAAGAACATAGGTATTAATAAAAAACTCCTAATTGTCAATATTTTATAGCCTTTCTCCCAAGGTATGAGACTGGACTTGATCTAAAGTAGAATACAAATGCCCACAAAACTACACTGGAAAATACTTTTTTAAATGAACAAACTGGTGAAAACAGATAAGAGTCCTGGGTAGAAAAATTTCAAATATTTTGTATGGTCACTCTGCCCTGAAGGTGATGAGCATAATGTGTATGTGTGTGTATATATGTGTGTGTGTGCGTGCATGTGTGTGCATGTGTGTGCAATACATATGTGCTTTTGAGTCTTTCCATATATATAGGTCAGGAGAGGTTTCCAAGATGCCTGTACTGTCAACCCACACCCATCACTTTGTGGCTGGGGTCTCTGAGCCAGGCATTCCTCCTCCTTGGACAGCCTGGGAGCCAGAAATCCCTAGTAATTCTCCCACCTCTATACCTGGGAGCTGAAGTTAGAGAAATCCAGATGCTTGGCTTGCTATGTGCATGCTGGAATCTGAACTTCAGTCCTCAGGATTGTGGGGCAAGTGCTCTCAACTCCTGAGTCATCTTCCAAGATTTAAGATGACTATAAAATTGTCTGCTGCTTACGTGTGAGCTAGGCATAAGAACTTCTTTCAACGTTAAAGTGGGGAAAAGTAATTTCAATGTAGAGAAACTCTACAAACACTATTTTAGACAAAGATGAAAGTTTTGATGAAAAAATCAGTATGTGTGTGTATAGCAGAAATAATAAAAAAGAGATTCCATTTGAGTGGGGGAGGCATAGGAAGAGTTGGAGGTAGAGGGCATTGGAGGGGCTAGAGCTATGAGGGGGAAAAAGTGATACAATTATATTTAAATAAAAAATGTATAAAGGCTCCAGAAGTCCATCATAAAATTACCTCAAACAAAACATGATAAGTACCTAGGATCTGGGCAGTATGACTCAAGACAAGTATGGCCACTAAAAGTTTGGGTGAGAACTGTCCCAGTTAAGAGAAAGCCAGAGAGATAAGGCAGTTATTTATACTCTAGTGTTTAGGATGAGATCTTAGGTAAAAACTAAGGAAATAAGAATAAAATATGAGATTTAGTTAATAATAAACCACTTCCTGTTCATTAATCATAATAGATGCTGTGGTGCTTGAATAGGTTTGGCCTCCATGGACTCATGTGTTTGAATGCTTGGCCCACTGGAAGGAGTACTATTAGGATGTGTATCCTTGTTGGAATAGGTGTGGCGTTTTTGGAAGAAGTGTGTCATTGTACAAGTGGGCTTTGAAGCTCCTAAGCTCAAGCTCTGCCAAGTGGAAGAGAAAGTCTTCTCCTGGATGTCCTTAAATCAATATGTAGAACTCTTAGCTCCCCTACCACCTTGTCTGTCTGCATGCTGCCATGCTTCCCACCATGATGATTATAGACTGAACCTCTAAAACGTTAAGCCAGCCCCCATTTAATGTCTGCCTTAGAGTTTCCTTGGTCACAGTGTCCCTTGACAGCAATGAAACCCTAACTAAAACAGAAGTGTTACTCTAATGTAAGATATACTGGTGTATGGAGACTTTGGTACTGACTTTAACTTTTCTAAAAATCTAAATCTTACAAGATAAGTTCATTTAAAAATATACAGTTGAAAGCAAAAGTTTCAAATAGTTTATTTTGGGGGGCGTGGGTGGTTGGACAATCAGGAGAAAATTTATTGGCTCATAGTCATCCCTTCTGTTCATTAATTGATACATATATTTATTTATTAGTTTATTAGTTTTGGGATTTTTGTTTGAGGCAAGGGCTTGCTATATAGCATTGACTGATGTGGAACTTCCTATGTGTACATAACTGGCTTTGAACTTTTAGCAGTCTTCCTGCCTTTTCTTCCTGAGTAGTAGGATTTCAGATCTACACAATCATGCCTACTTATTTTGGCCAAGTCTTGTGAATGGTGGATGAGCATTCTACCCGCTGAATTATACCCTAGTTATTTATCGATATCTTCAATTACCTAACAAATGTATATGCATATATATATATATGCACCATAGCACCAGATTACAGGTCAGTACAGATCAGAATATGTACCTCCTCCATTCAATGGTTGACATTCCCTTGAGTAGTTGTATATCACAGGTGGTTGTAGTTTAATTCCCTGTGGCAGAGTAGTAAACTGATGTCATTTGGTAGAATTCAGAGAGAAATGCTGAAGTGGAGGTAGCTATTACAAAATGACTTGGATTCTAATTATGTATGGGCTATAGTGTATAAATAAATCTACTAAAACTGAAGAGGGAAGACATTGTGTGAAAGTTTTTTCTCTCCTTCTATCATGTGGTTTCCAAGGATCAAATGCTGTTCATCAGGGTTGGTGGCAAGTGCCTTTGATTGCTGAGCCATCTCACTGGCCTGCTTTATATCTTTTTGACCATGTGATCTTTCAGTGCCTTGTGGTGTCAAAATAGGTACCTTTTTTGTGGTGGATCACACCTTCCCATTTCCTCCTTTTATTAAGCCATTAGCTCACTTTCAGAAGCCAGCTTTTTTTTTTTTTTTGACAGAAGTTGATCTTATTTATAAGTCCTATGACACAGAATAAATGATTTAATTATTCTCAAGGTCACTTTGACTTCTATCAAGATTATATTCTGCTTATTCAACTGTAAGATGTGCTAACTGCAAGATATATTCAGCACTGCATAAAGCAGTTTCTAAAGTATGAAGATATCCATTCCTTTGGAACAGCAGCTACACTGTTGGTGAAAGCTGGCTAGAAATCCACCTTCAACTGGATGATCTAGTGGTATTCTCCATGCCTGCAGAAATAACCCACAGCATAAATCTGTGTTTTCTGAAAATACCACATTATGTTCTTGGGGACATTGGCATGGAAATGATCTCTAGTGTAAAATCTGTCTTAGATATATGGAACTCTCCAGAAGGAATATTGGATTATTGTGCTCTGTAGCTTTGCAAACCATCTTTCTTGGATGGCAGCAGAAAGCTTCAATCTACTTGCATGAATTATAAATGACACCAAGTCCTCTTGTTAAAGTAGCTACAGGATGCTTTTCTAAGAAAGCCCTTCAGCCTGTATGCATTATTATGCAAGTGTCACACTAAAGATTTGCCTTTAGAAATACTTTGGTACTCTAAACAGTTTTTAATAAATTGAACATAAAACTCAAAGACTGGTTTTTCTTTCTTTCCTTCCTTCCTTCCTTCCTTCCTTCCTTCCTTCCTTCCTTCCTTCCTTCCTTCCTTTCTCCCTCCCTCCCTCCCTCCCTCCCTCCTTCTCTCCCTGCCTCCCTGCCTTCCTGCCTTCCTTCCTTTTTTCTTTTTTTCTTTCTTTCAACTTTTTTAGTTCTCAGGATGGTGCTGACATAAATTTAACCTGAGAAATGAAGTCATGGCTTTTAAACAATTATCCCCAAAGAAGAATTGATTATAAAGAAAGACTGCCTGTGATAGGGAGTGAGTGGAAATAACATTGATTCTGGAACAGTCTCTTAGAAGTCAGACTCTAAGATGCCTTAACATTGCTACTGTCCATATATAAATGGGGCAAAACCTGAATCAAAGGCCCCAAACACTGCCCTTTGTAAAGACACAGTTAGCTTAGTTTACAATCTTTAACATATCCTTAAAATCTTTCTACATACTGCAGGCATGTCCAGGCTTTCGCCATTTCAACAGTTTTTCTTTGGTGAATGCTAAAGAAATTATGAAATAAACATAGGTTAGGTTTTAGAAACTTGTCATTTCAGAGTTCATGAAATAAAACCAGAATCTTTGAGGACTCAGGAATGAATATTCAACAGAAAAAAATCCTGTCTATTATTTTATTTTATTTATTTTATTTTATTTTTTTTGAGATTGAGTCTCTCTGTAATCCTGGCTATCCTGGAGCTCCCCATGTAGATCAGGCTTGCTTCTCACTCACAGAGACCTGCCTGCCTCTGCATCCTGAGTGCTGGTAACAAAGAGGTAAGCTGTGATGACCCACTTAAAATTTCTCCTTTTCTTTCTTTGAGACAGTGTCTTTTTGTGCAACTCCAGCTGATCTGGAACTTGTTATGTAGGCCAGGGTAGCCTAAAGTTCACAGAGATCTGTCTGCCTCTATTGCCTGAGTGCTGGGACTAATGTTGTGTACCACCATACCTGCCCTAATAATGTAAGTTTTGTATTGGTAATTGGTAAAATAAAAAAATAATATTTTGCTAATCCAAACTCATTTTTGCTCCAATAAAGGCATATTTATTTACATATGTATGTATATAAAAAGTAGGTAGAGTCTAGGATGTACCAGGAAGGGACCAAATACATATGCATTGTATTAGATAGTGTAGATTTACAATGTTTTTTAAAATAACAAATACTGAAAACGATGTTACTGTGTTGACATTATGCCATCTTATTCTGCTATAGAAGACATACTAGGACCTTGGAAAGCACATAGAGTTGCAAACATATGTCAGTAAGTCTATAGAGAGAGTGTGTTCTCTAGGGCTAGCTATTTGTGCAACTGAGGGGAGTCAGTTACTTCTGGAACTTCAAAATTCTCACTTGTGAGAAAGATTTTTATAGACATGCTGTGAATGACTGAACTTTAGAATGGCAAAGTTAGAGAAACCTATCCTTCCAGGCTCACTAAGCCTTCCTTAAAATTAAGGACTTTGTGAATCATATAAGAAATTCATCAAAGCAATTTTAAAGAATAATGAAAGATGCTTTTAATCCCAGCACTCTGGAGGCAGAGCTAGGAGGATCTCTGAGTTCAAGGACATCCTGGTTTACAGTGCAAGTTCCAGGACAGCTAGAGCTACAAAGAGAAACCCTGTCTCAGGTTAAAAAGGATGGGGCTTAAAAAGCATGCACGGTGGGGAGCACATCTGGAGTTAACTTTGGCTGACTTATTGGTCGTGATTAATCATGAATGAGTCTGCAGACATGTGTCTTTGTTTATAGTTAAGACATGTGTTATATCTTGCCAATGTCCTCTGCTTACACATATGTGCCTGAGAGACTGTCCAAGCCTGAAGGAAATGGTCTTAGTCAAACATAGATACTGTGTACCATAAATTTGCCAAGTAAGCATTTGTGGTGATTGTTTAACTTCCTGGACTTAGTCATGCTTTCTGCTGCTTGCCTTTAAAAGATACTGAGAAAATACACTTGCAGCTGGCATGGTATTTACCAGCAGCCCTCCCATATCTGTCTCTTGCATCTTCTTTCTGCCATTCCTATTATCATTCTTACTTTTCCCAGTCATGATCTTCTTGTTGACTGACTGGTAGGCTCTGTAAGAATGGCACCTAACATGGAGCTCAACTACAGGGGACAAAGTGAAGGACATTGAAGAAAAAGTGAGTGGTCAGAAAAAGTAAAGGAAACTCAGAAAAGGGGAGTTTAGTGTGGTGGGTATTTCTCAGGAGTAAAAGACATAGGAAACTGTAGGTAAGGGAGCTCAGAAAAAGCAAAAGACAGGAAAAAAAAGGGGAAATGGAAACTTTTTTTTTAAATGTTGAAAGTAGGGCAACAGCAATTGCATAGTTTTATAGATTTTGTAGAGAAGGCTTGTCCTTGGATTTCTGAGGAAGATACAATAAGTTTAGCAACCTGGAAGAAAGTTGGAGAAAGACTTCAAAACTATTATGATGTGCATGAACTAGGTAAAGTGCCTATAGATACTTTTAGTCTTTACACCCTGACTAGAGTTAGGAGAGACAAGTGGGTTTTGGAGAATCAGTCCTCTCCTCTGTCCAGGAATGCTTTGAGTTATGATCCAATCCAGCAAGTTAAGGTCTGAGAAAAAATGTTTTTGTAAAATGTTTGAGATGAAAAAACACAAATGATTAAGGTTAGAGGATGGAAAAGAACTTGGATGATGATGATTTAGAAATAAAAAAATACTTCAGATTAAAGATGTTTAAAGAGTGTAAATGCAAATAAAATATTTAAAGTTGGTAAATGCAAGTTATAAATATTGTAGGGCCTTAGAAGATATTTTAAGGTATATAAATGCAAGTTATAGAGATATAAGAAATTATTTAAGGTATAAGAAATTGGGAAATGTTTCATATTCTCCTCTACATGCTATTGTTATTTCAAAGTTCAGAATTTTAACATTGATCAATAGAATTCTGATAAACTAATGGAACACTGCCAGTTTACAATTCAGTCACAAGCTCAAGATTTTAATTTCCCTTTGGTTGTCTTCTGAATACAAACTTAAAGATGCTTCTCATCATGCCAAAAGAATCTCTGTTCAATCTGCATATCTATAGCTGTAAACCTGTAGCTTTTACTAGATCTCAAAGGCATGAGTCTACTCCTATTGTCTAATAGATACTTGTTAACTACTTTCTCTAAAACATGGATTTCAGTACAATGGTATATCCTTTTGTAAACTAAAGTTCACATAAACTTCAGGAAATCAAGAATTCTAAGACTTGAACCAGCCTGTCACAGATCAAATGGACTCCAGATAAGTACACCTGCCTGTTTTGATCCAATCCAGCAGGTGGCCCCAAATATAAATTGAATAAAGTAAAATATATAATATAGGTTAGAATTTATATATATATTACATGTATCATCAAGATGTCCTTCCCTTAATAATTACATATATCTTCACATACATTTGTATATATAAATTAGCCACACTAAATATAAATTATACTAGTTAAATATAAATTACACACATTAAATATGATTTTATGTTAATATATACATTAAATATAGATCATATACATTAAATATTAATTTTATATTTCAAGTGAAAATTATATACTTAAATATAATTCATATATGTTAGGGATGAATTAAATATGAGTTAAATCTTTAAAATATAAGTTAAAATCTATATTAAATATGTAATTTCACATGTTCTCAAGTATAGGGAATTATAGATTGAGCCCATGGAGCTCTAAAATATCAGTTATGAAAAAGGGGGAGTTATATATTCCTTTACCACAAAATTTTCTTTAAAAAATTTTTGACCCTTGATGACAAGAGACTCTCTGCTGCTGAGTGTCTATGGCATCCTACAATTATGTATACTTATGCACAGGTGAAAATGGAAGGATCCACTTACTTGCATATGGCATGGTCCTGATCTGGTATTAAAGGAATGTGATGGTTTGGTATATGCTTGGCCCAGGGAGTGACACTATTTGGAGGTGTGGTCTTGTTGAAGTAGGTGTGTCACTGTGGATGTAGGCTTAAAGACTCTTGTCCTAGCTACCTGGAACCTAGTCTTTTCCTAGTAGCATTTCATAAAGATGTAGAACTCTCAGCTTCTCCTGCATCATGCCTGCCTGGATGCTGCTATGCTCCTGCCTTGATGACAATGGACTGAACCTCTGAACCTGTAAGCCAGCCTCAATTAAATGTCATTCTTATAAGAGTTGCCTTGATCTTGCATGTTTTGTTCACAGCAGTAAAACCATAACCAAGACATTGGGGAAAAGGACATGTTTGTGTTTTTTCTCAGGATGTTAAAGGAGTGTGGTGGTTGCCAGAGTAATCTTCATGTGAGACACACTGATGCTGGGACAAAGAATGATGCTGACTGTGATCTTGTTGAGTTCCCTGACAATGATGATGGACAAGCTGTATTGGGCATTTGTTTCTGTCCCACCTTTGCTACATCCTTCTGTATGGTCAAGCCTGGAAATACTTGTGACCTCTAATAATACTCAGCTATTATGGTTTCCTTGGTCTGAGAGTAAAAAGTATTCCCAATTTGCGAATCACACTGCTATGGGTCAGGTAATTTTGTCAAAACAAATATTCTACCTATTTGTTTTACTAGAAATAATATCAATCCTGGATGTATTTTTTTTGGCCCCTCAGACTTGGATGAAGAATATCTCTAAGAGTGCAATGCAAAACATTAAGATGGAATGCCTCTATCTCAGACCGGACAAACTGCCTTGTCTTAGGCTTTTAGACCTTGTAATATAAAGAGCATGGAGACTGTAGAACCTGCCTTTGAAAAATCAATTAAATGGAGAAGTTGTTATAATGGCCCTCCTCTTTAATGTGACCAGTTATCCTAACTCAATCATGGACTGGTCTGGAAATTAATCCAATATTGGACAAAAGGAAATAGCAGTGGCCATTTGGACAGCTAGTTCTGGACATTTTCAGATACATATTTGGAAATTGGCAGCTACCTTGTATGATGTTATATTTGGTGTGGGCTAAAATTGGAACAGGTTCTGGGGTTAAGGTAAATGTAACATCCTGTGTTACCCTATCTTTTTTTTTTCTAATAGGAAACGTTTCCTTTGTTATTGGCTTTAATAATGAGTTCAATGTTCTTTATTTTAATTATCTTTTGTCCAATTGTGACTATATAGTAATATGATGGTCAATCTGTAATAGTAGTACATTGACCGGCTTTTAGCATGATTCCTGTAAATTTATATGAACCCTGATACTATAAAAAAGGCTTACAAATATTGGAAGAATTAGATCATGCTCTGGCAAAGAGCAAACATATCATTGGGCTGATTATTGCTGGCATTGTTGTTCTTGTGACATTTATAGCCAGTGCTACTACTTCTGCATTAGCTTTAACACAAGAGATACAAATAACTAGTTTTGTTAACCATCTCGCAGAAAATGTAACCAATGCCCTAAGTATATAAGAGGATTTGGATAGACAGCTAGAGGAAAGAACTGACACATAATATGATATAGTACAGATCACAGGAGATGAAGTACAAGGAATGAAAGTCAGGAGCCATTTGGAATGCCATGCTCAATTATCTATATGTATTTGTATAACTCCAAAAATATATAATGAGAATTAGTCTAATTGGACCAGAGTTAAAAAGGCACCTTCCAAGTATATGATATAATACTAATACTTCTTTAGATTTTTTTAGCCCTGAATAAGGAGGTTATAAGTTTAAAAAATACAAAGCCTTTGTTTTTGACACTGCTAGCTTTAAAATGACATTCTGAAAAGGTTACAGGCTGTTTTTCCTTCATGGTCCTTGTTTATATCTTTCTTATTGAGCACTGCAGCACTTAGCTTTATGATTTTTTATGGCCTGTCTATTACCTGTTGTTTTGAGAGGAATTATCAGACCATTTACAGATATCAAAGCAGAGTTACATAAATTCAAGTTCCAACATCTTCCCTAGAAGAAGTTGATAGTCAGTGATGGGTAAGATCATCTTGAAAACCTTCTCAACCTTAGACAGGCCATGAAGACAAGATTAATCATGTGTCAATGGTGGGTAAGAGCTGTGTTTTTAGATGGCAACCTAAGACAGGCACAACTTTCTGCTCTGTGATTGATAAGGTATGTGGCTCTTACAGATAAAAAAAAGAACAGGTAAGATTCTCTCAGAGGTGGATCAACCTAAGACCAGGGCATGAGTGCTAGGATTTATGTACCAACAACAGGTAAGGTCTACACTGCTTGAGGGGATGCCTAAGACAGGCACAGTCTTTCTGTTCCAAAACACGAGACACCTTTGGCTTGTATAGATAAAAAATGGGGACATGTGGGGAACTCATCTGTAATTAACTTTGGCTGACTTCTTGCTTGTGATTAATCATGAATGTGTATGTTGACGTCTATCTTTGCTTATAGTTAAGACATATGCTATATCCTGCCAAGTTTCTCTGCTTACACATATGTCCTTAAGAGACTGTCCAAACCTGAAGGAAGTGGCCTTAGTAAAACATAGATACTGTATACCATAAACTGTCCACATAACCATTTGTGGTCATTGTTTAACTTTCTGAAATTGGTCTTGCTTTCTGTTGCTTGTCTTTAAAAGACACAGGCTTATACTCACAAGGAAAATTTCAGACAAATGCAGTTGATGACAGTCTTATGAGCTGCTTAACTGTATGTTTGTGAACAGGTAAGGCTATTCAGTCAGAGAAACTCCCTTGGGTAAGAGAAGCTTAGGGATATAGGCCCAGTAAATGTGCCATTGTGTCCTAGAGCAGACAAAAAAAAAAAACATATTATTTATCAGTTGTGGAGATCTGCTGGAAGTATGAGATTTAGTTTGGAATGAGATACCAGCTTTAGATTATTAATTAAGACCTATCATTCTAATATAGTGTTTTGAATAATAGGAATAACTATTACTGAGATTAAATAGAGGTTTCTTCCCAACTTCCTGTCTGTTCAATATTCTGCAAAACTTAATTTTAGACAAATTATTTTGATATAATACAAGATAAAATAAATATGCTTCACCAAAACTAATCAAAATTACACACAAGATTTCTGAGGAACTGGAGAATTTACTTGTAGGAAGCCGCGGTTTGCGCTGGCAAAATCCGCCATTGCAAGATGGCGCTGGCATCTGGTGCTCCTCCTAGTAAACAAGTAAACTGCGCATGTGCTATGGTAAAAGCGCGCCAAAGTCATAGCCCATCCCAGGGCGTTTTGGCAGGCTACGAGTAAGCAGCCAATCAGAGGTGAATACGCCGCTCTAAGGGTATATAAACAGTGCTTTTTCCGGGCCTGTGGTCTTCCTCCATTTTGTTTTGGAATAAACGTTTTGCTGCGGAAGGATCCTGGTGTGTGTCAGCGTGTGTTCTTGTTGGCGAGACGATTACACGTGCGTCACATTTACTCAAAACCACATTTTAATATATTGATTACCATAAAATAACTTTTAAAAGAAAGTGAAAAATACCCTTGAAAGTATGTATCTCTTTAAAAATAAAACCTGTCAGTAGAAATGTACTGTGAGATAGTCTGTCACAGAAAATATGAATTTAGTGTCTGTACAGCTTTGAATGCTAATTTACATTATGTTGCCTTATAAAATATTTTAAAAAGCCCTTCAAATATAAACATCCCTAATCAATACACTCCACAGTGTGATTTTATTTATAAATTATTTTATGTGCAGATGTACAGTTTTCAGTATTATCAGAGGTGAAACAATTAATAATTTCCTGAATGGAAATGATTGACATGTCCAGAATTTTTTAAGACAATCCTGCTAATTCTTTCTTGGTGAATTGAATATGGTCATGAGTGATTTGTGATATTTTAGAGATATAATTTATTCAAAATTTAAGTACCTCTTCTGACCTTCTGTTCCTGTAGGTTATCATAATCAGTGGCAATTATAAACATATTGAATTCTACACAATCATAAGGTATCTTGTATTAATTCTGCTATGAAAGGGCTTGTTATCTGGTAATAGAGTAACATATATTTAAATTCTGACCTGATATTTTACTAAAAAATGAATTAAGCAAATTATTTAATTCCCAAATATTTTTTTACCTTTAAAGTATGCTATTAGAAAGAGTAAGTACTTTCTTCTTCTTAGTATACACTAAGACATTCAGCATATTGCCCCTAGTGTCAAGTTTGTTTTATTTTATCATTAGCTGTTGATGCGCTTATTACCTTGCAGTATCTTAGACATGTGAGGGATTAGGAACATGGGGCTGGGGTTGGGGGGAGATTAATGACACTTTCCATTTGCACAGAGCCCTTAGGGCTTGTTAATGCTTGATGCATGTGGAAGCGCTCTTGAGATTTCTAACATTCTTTGCAAATGTCAGACAGTAATATTTTCTTAGGCTTTTCTATAGCTCAGTTCTACCACATAATGGTTCTGGAGGGCTTCAGGGAAAATATTTGACGTGATTTTCTGGATGAGGAGCCAGAGATCCAGTGAGCATTGTGGGTTGCACTCTGTGTGCTGTCTTAGGGACAGTTCAACCCCTCTGAGCATCTGTTTCTTGTACAGTAGGGGTGACTGCCATTTGCTTCTAGAATAGCCTCTGAGAGAGCTAATGAACATCATGCACTCAGTTTCATGCTCGAGTATCTAATGGTGCTCTAATAATTTTGACTCTTACATTATTGTCTGTTTTTTCTGTCATCTCATTTAGCCTCCTCAGGGCAGCTATAGTGTCAAGACAAAGAAAAAGAAAAACAAATATTGCCACTTAATCTCCATCATTCAATTCTGAATTTGAACAGAGAATCATGGTTTCCAGGGTAGATTTTGTTTTCATAAGTGTTTATTAAAGACATCATATCTTATTCCTGGATAAGTTCCAGTAGCCTATATGGGCAAAGGTGAATTTAACATAAATTGTTTACTCATGGATATCCTGTAACAGGCAAGTGACTGGATAGTCATGTGGAGAGGATGCTAGAAGGATGTGAGAGCATGCACCAACAACACTCTCAGATCCCTTTTCAGTTGTCACAATGGTGAAAGTGTACAAGGACAGTTGGCCTATGAACAAATGTTCTACAAGCAGCCGGAGCTAGTGCAGCTTGCATTTGAGCATTGGGACTCTCCATTTGTAATTACAACAGCAAATGAGCTATAGAGTCTCTCTTATTAAGCAGTACATGTGTTTCCATAATACCCCTGGTCTCCTGTGGTGCAGAAAACAGGAAATGATGTCCGCTGAAAATGAAGTTGTCACTGTGGGTCATTTGTAGGTTTTCTTAGCTGAGGTGGAGGGATGGGAGCAGAGTTAGAATTTTTAACAAGGAGGAGTAAAGCTTCAGTTCATCTGCTTTGTATGTAGGAGAGTTTCAATTCCATTTTTAAGAAACGAAAGCTATCAGCATCCAGGTTCACCTTGGGAGACCTCAACCTTGCGGAGCTCCTTTCTTGTACAAGGTTCTACTTCCTCTCATGCCTGCCTAGGCAATAGCCCTGCTGGCTCAGCACAACTCTGCATTTCCTTTGTTCTGGTTCCCCAAGGAAGTCATGTTTATTCTTGCATATTTCTAATTTCTTGAAGGTTGTCACCTTGAGCTGTTCCTCAAGTTGCCCCCAAAGCTATCAGTTGCTAATTTTATTTTATTTTCTAACAACTGAGTCTTGGAAGTAACTGGATGCAGCTCAGCTGGCAGTGTGTCTTTTGTCATGCCTGATGTTCTGGGTTCAATCCCAGTACTGCCAGTGGTACACACTTACAACCTCAGAATTGGGAAAGTAAGGGTAGGAAGTTCAGAAGTTCAAGGTAATCCTCGGCATCAGAAGTAATTCTAGGCAAGCCTGGGCTAAAGATTCTGTCTTAAGCCAAAAATATGAATTCGCTACGAAGCTGAGTGGATTTGGGGTATCCTTCTCATACATTTTTCTATTTCTATATTTTTGAATATGCTGCTTTGTAGAAGAAGCAGGTCATTTTTGAGAGCACACATACATACATATTCATAAATATAAATGGATGCACATACATTCACATAGTATTATGCACACATGTATAAATATACATATACATGAATACATTTATATAATATCATATTGCAGGCTATGGGTAGAGGGGCACTGAGGCCAATCCTTTGGTTGGGCTGTTTTTGGTAGGTCTGGTGTTGCTATGTATTCAAATACATAGACACTGGCCCCCAAGGTCTGGTTATAGTCCAGATAAGCACATTCTCACACACACCAAATAATGTTGTGTAAACTTATATTGTCTGACTGGTTAAGTAAAATGACCGACAGCCAATTACCAGGGAGAATAGAGATAGGCGGGACTTTGGTTACTGGACTGGGGATTGCAGGTAGGGGCCATAAGGCAGGGAGAGAGAGAGAGAGAGAGAGAGAGAGAGAGAGAGAGAGAGAGAGAGAAAATAAATGTAGAACCAGGAAATGGCATGATGGAGCAAATCCAATATAGATACAGGATGACTATTGGTAAGTAACTTGGGGAGCACAACTGGGAAATCACCAGTCTAGTATAGGAAAATAGTTTAGGGGTAATCGTCTAGTAATTGTCCTAGTGCTAATTAAATAAATCAATAGGACTGTCTCAATTATGGGGAGGGAGGCTGGGCAGGTCATAATAAGAACTATTACAGGTATTTAAATGTCCAACAGCAGGCTGCCTCTGGCCTTTCTGAGAGTAAAGAGTCCATGGGGCCAAGGGCATGTATCTACTGGTGGCTTGTGACATCTTTTTCAAACATGTTCTCATTGCTTAGAATTAGGATTTCCTGCTTCAGTGGACTTGGTCTCTGTCATAGAATCTGTGTGGGTTCCCTTCTGAGTCTCTTCTTCCAAAGACAGAACATGTTTCTGGCAGAGAAATCCTGAGACATGACGGAAATCAAAGGAGAACTGCTTGTAGGGAATGCTGCTGGAATTTGGATGTGCCATGTATTTACAATGTAAACTAGAGCTCTGTTGGAGAAAGAAACTTTGCCAACCATGGCTTCCAACTTAGGAAGACTCCCTGGGTACCAATTTTTAACTCATAACTCTGAGTACTCTGAGAATTCTCGAAGTTAATCTGATTTTTGTCAATGTGGAAAAGAGATTGTCTTTAATATTATTGTAAATGTATCTTTTATTTGCCAGACATAATTATTGTCTCCAAAGCCTACTGCTTCAGTCTTCTAACCTAAGCCTAGTTGTGGAACTTCTAGCCTCCATATGACCTTATCTAGGCCTAGAATGTTTTGAGACTTAACTGCTGAATAAGCTCACCACATCCTCATTTTTTCCAAGCTCTGATTGGCTGATTCAACTCAGCTGTTCTGGCTCAAACTCCTCTCTAAACTGACTGTTTGGATCTTCTCTGGGACATTCCTGAATCGCTTTGCTTGCCATCATGTTAACTGTGGCAATACATTCTAATCTGGCTTCTTTTTTTTCTCTGGCTCATTCTGTCTTCACCTGAGTCTTGATTGTTCTCTCTTCAATGTGACTCTGTAAAACTGTCCCAGTAAAACTGTCTTCTTTCTTTTTCTCTCTTTCTCTCTGCACGGCTCCTTAGGAAGCTTCCCTTCCTTTTCTCTTCTCATGAGAGTTGGGCATATCCTATCCTGTCAAATCTTTTTCTTTCTTTTTTTTTATAATTTATTTATTTTTTCTCAAATCATAATTCATTCACACAGGGATTATAAACACAGAAAGGCAGGACGTGGGGAAGGGGATGACACTGGAGTGTGGGTGTTCAGGGGGAATACAGATATCTTTCAGAACCAGGTTTCGGCTGGGTGAAGGTTCAGGGGACAAGTCACTATGACTCTGCCTATGACTTGTCCTTGTCTAAGTTGGTATTGCCTGCCAAGGCTACCTATTTACAAGGCCTATGACTACTCAGGCTTGTAAATTTCCACAAAAGCTGCCTGTTTACAATAGCTTATAGCCATCTGTTTCAATGTTTTTCCACAAACACCCAAGACTTGGTGTTAGTATACATGTATGATAGGTCTATTGTTGATTTTAGGCCTATGGCTGATTTTAGGCCTTCAGTGTGTAATCAGGGCTGCCCCGACATCTCCTCCCTTCTCTAAGTATAGAAGGGCTGTGGCAATTCTAATCTTGTGAAGGCGGGGATAGAGGCCTGACCTCCAGTAATTGAAGGGAGGACTTGTAATAGCTCCAGTCCCCCTGTCGTTGTCCAGTGAGACATGAGGGCCATACCCGTCCCGATGTCTTTTTCCTGGAGAGGGGATACTTTTGACATCAACCCCTATGCAGTCAGGCATAGGTTCATGCAGTCAGGAATAGGCATATGCAGTCAGGGTTCCTCAGGGAACCCAGAGAGATATTTTTAACTTTTATCAAATCTTTTTCTGATTGGTCACTTTGTCTGCCACTCGATTAGACATCACTTTTAAACATGGGTGCTTTCTTCTCCAAACTAACTTTACCTTCATTGTTTGGGATTAAAGGCTACTGAAAGCATGTCTGTATTCCAGCCAGAGAAGTTTAAAGTGTTGGCTAAGAGCTGAGCCACACCACAACTTGAAACAGTTTTTTTTCCAGTAACTAACACAATCTTAGGGTTCACAGTGTAATCAAATATCCTGCAACACACTGGTGTGCTCTGTGAGATTTAAATATCTAGATATACTCTGTGCATTCTATTTGTTTTCTTACTCCAAAACCTGCTACAGCCAGGGCTAGGCCTTGTCAACCACAAAACTCAGCTACAACAAATCTTAGCCTTTACTGCTTTTTATAAAAATTGTCATTGGAGTTTTGGTAGGAATTGCGTATATTAACTGTGAGGATAGATTTTGGTAGTGCAGATATTTTAATAATGGCTCTTTCTAATTATTTATGTCTTCTTTGATTTCTTACTACTGCTTTGTGATTTTGAGACAATGTATGAGTCTTTCAGTTTAATAAATTTTATTCCTAAGGGTTTTATCCATTTCTGAGAGAGAATTATGGTTATTATAAACTAATTGCATTGTTTCGTTGTGACATTTTTTTTCTTTTTACTGGCAGTAGATCAAAGGAATTTATTTTAAAACAACTGCTTTATATGTATATCTATAACCTTACATATTGTGTATAGAAATAAATTTGCATACTAATGAGAGGGATATATTTCTTTATTTTTACATAAAGAATTGTCTTTGCCTAATATTAAGTGTTGCGGGACATCAAGTGTCCTTTAACCTTTCCAGAGTTGATCAGAGTTATGGTTTTAGAATCATCAGTTCTGAGAATGCTACTTTACAAAATAGCATAGTACAAGATGGCAAAAGCATGGTTAAGCCATTTTAAAAAATTGTTGGAAAAATTGTCCTAATACCAAACTAAAGTTCATTTAACAATATTTGATGGACCTCAAGTCAGGAACTCAAGTATGGATTCAAATATGGATTTTTAAATTTTATTTATATTATTTTTAATTGAAAATTGATACAATATATTCTGATCACCATTTTTTCCCTCTTCAGTACATCACTGAAGCGACTTTTAAAGTCAAGCATTCTAATGCAATACAATCTAAAGATTCTGTAATTTGGCCCTTACATATTGAGGAGTGACAGTGTGAAAATATCAAGTTTCTGTTTCCATAGTATAAACATTATGCTTCTGAAAACTTTGTATGTAGAATATAGTAAAACAATTGTTCATAGAATACATTAATCTTCAATCTTGATATTTATTCAGTAGTATAATGATAGACATGGATGTTCAAATATTTCTGTGTCATGTTAATCTAAGAGTCCTTTAGATACATGCCAAAGCAACATGTAACAATGTCATATGGTAGTTGTATTCTCAGTTTGATTTTTTTCAGAAAGAACCTCCGTAGTTATTTCCACAGTGATTATATAGTGAATATAATTGTTTTCCTTGCCAGCACTTGTTGTCATTTGTTTTCTTGATGAAGTAACTTTCTGACTGAGATGGACTCCAAAAGTCGTCTTAATTTGAATTTCTCTGATGACGGAGGAAGTAGAATACCTTTTTAGGAATTTATTGATTACTCGTGTTTCTGTTTAGCTTATTAGTTTATCAGATCTATGTAGTTTGTTAGCTCACTTACTGATTGAATGATTTTTCTGATGTTTAATTTTTCCAGTTCTTTTTATGTCCTTGATAGTAATACGTTGTCTGCTATCTAGTTGGCAAGGCAATTTTGTTTTTACCTATTTAGTAGACTTTTTTTCCCATGCTGGTAATTTCAAGCTATTGTCCAAACGCTTCTCGCTTTCATATACATCATATCACATATATAATTTCATGTATATCACATCACCTGTCAATTGCTGGAATTATTCCCTATCCTATTAGAATCCTGTTCAGAAATCCTTGTTTATAACTAACTATGTCTTAGAGTATTTTATCTATTTTTTTAAATAGCAGCTTTAGGTTTCAGGTCTTACATTGGAGGCATTGATCCAATTTTCACTTGGTCTTAGCAAATAAGGCCAACAATTGATCTTTGCTGCATTTTGAATCCATTCTCTGTACAGGGTGAAAGATATGGATCTAGTCTCACTCTTATATTCGGAAATCCAGTTTTCCCTGCACTATTGATTAAAAAGATATCTTTTGTCCAAGATATTTGGCCAATTTTGTCAAAAATTTGGTAGCTCTCACTATATGCATTTATTTCTGGATCTTATATTTTCTTCCTTTACCCTACACATCTTTTTGATAGTACTATACTTCTTTGTCACCATGGTTCTTTAATATATTTTGAATTTGAGTACTTAAATAGCACCACCTTTACTCTTTCTACTAAGGCCTTTTTTGCTATTCTGGCCATATCATGCTTCCATATAAACTTTGGAAATGACTCTTTCTAGTTTTGTTAATAATGTTATTGATATGTACATGGGCATTGAACTGAATATATAGATTTTGTTTGAAAATAAGATATTTTAACAATCTTAATTCTGCCTATCAGTGAGCATGGAGACATTTTTATTTTCTAGTGTTCTCTTCGATTTATTTTTTTTTTCATTGCCTTAAAGTTTTCACTGAACAGATCTTTTGCTTCCTCTGATAGGTTTATTCCAAGGTATTTAATTTTAATTTTTTAGTGTTGAAGATATTGTGAATGGAATCTCTACTGTCTTCTTTCTTGGTGAATTTATTACTGGCATATAGGAAAGCTCTGGTTTTGATGTGCTACTTTGCTGAAAGCATCTGTTAAAAGTTTACTGGTGGAGTCTTCAAGTCTTATAGGATCATGTCACAGGGATGTTCTTATTTCTTCCTTTCCTACTTGCATCTCTTCTATTAATCTCTCTTGTAACTTTAGTTAAGATTTTAATTAGTATGTTGAATAATCGTGGAGAAAGTTAGCACCTGTGCCTCATGACAGATGTTAGAGAAAATTCTGAGATTTTTATAATTTAGTATGTTGCAGGCTATGGGTTTGTCATATCTTGCTTTTATTATGTGCAGTATGTTTCTTTTATTACTAATTCCTTCAGAATGTTGAACTTTGGCAAAGTAATTTTCTGTGTGGATTGAGGCGATCATGGGATTTCTGTCTTTAAGTGTATTTCAGTGTATATGTAATGTAATCAAGCTTCCATTGCTTAAATGAAAACGGTTTAAATTTTAATTAACGTGTTCTTGAGTTTATTTTCCAAATGTTTGCATCTATGTTCATTGGGAAAACTGATCTATAGTTACCTTCTTTGTGTCATTATCCGGGTTCTCTATTAAAGGAATGCAATTAGTAATACTCTAATGCATTTTAGAATAATAGAGAATAGTACTCTCTATTAGAGTAATGTTGGTTTGGTAGAATATGTTTGATAGTGTTACTTTCTCTCTATGGTATGCAGCAGTTTGAGGAGAATTGAAGCTAGCTCTTCTTTAAAGAGTTGGTAGAATTTTGCAATGAATCTTTCTGGTGCTGGACTTTTCCTTGTTGGGAGGTTCTTAAATTACTACGTCAATGTCATAGATAACTATGGTTTTATATCCTAGGGTATAAGAAATTATCTTGATTCTTTTGTATTTGTGATGTCTTGATTTGTGGCCTAGAATATGTACTACTTTAGAGATTGTTGGTTCCACAGGTTTTTTGAAAAGAATATGTGTTCTATTTCTATTGGATGGGATACTCTACAGATAAACGTATCAGATCTGATAAGTCCATTTCACTTAGTGTATAGTGTAACTCCAAGGCTTTTTTTTGCAGTCTACTTTATTAAATATCAAAACAGCTATGCCCACTGGGTCTTAATTTTTGCTTACTTTTGGCATATTGTTGTTCATCCTTTGAATCCCAGTCTGCAGACGTCTTTATCATTAAGGTATATTTCTTAGAGATAGCATAATCTGTTCAATCCTACATTAATTATTGGCTACTTAAGTTTATTTACACATATATTAACTACGAAAAGATGTTTACTAATTCATTTAATTATAGTTGGTTTGCTTTATTCTTTTCTCTCTCCTCGTTTGATTTCAACGATTTGTTTGTTTGCTATGTTGGACATGTTGGCTCCCTTTCTAGTTCAACTTTTATCTTTCCTGGGCTCACTTAGATGCGATTTACTTCCTTTTCTATGTATGCTATTCCTTTAAATATTTTCTATATTGCTGTCTTAGTGGTCATGGACTGTCTCACTTTGTACTTGTCTTGAAATGTTCTTATTCATTAACTTTAAAAGCCAGATTTTCTGTGTATATTATTCATGGCTGGCAGTTATTTACTTTAAGGAATCTATGATGTAAGGGTTGCTGATGACAGGAATGATGTCATTCTGATGATTCTGCCCTTGTATATCAGTTAGGACTTTTCCTTTACTGCCTTTAACATTGCTTTGTATCCTGGACACCCTGATTTTACTGGATCAGGGAAAGGTTCTTATTTAGTCATGTCTGCTTGGGGTTCTAATGGCTCTTCTGTTTAAATGTCCCTGGAGTTTGGGAATTTTGTTATACCTTCAGTGAATAGATTCCCTTTGCCTTTACTGCTTACTTGAGTTCTGTCTTTTTGATTCTTACCCCCAGTTACTTGATCTTATCCCAAAGTTCTTGAGCATCAAAGTTATGCTCATTCTTTTTATTGATATCTGAATGCAGTTATCTCATCAGCTTTATCCATCATCCCTGTTATGTTTTTCTGCTTTGTTGAATTTATTGATTATGCTTTTCACAGTTTTTTTATTTGACTCATTGTTTCTAATATTTCATGTTTTGTTAGAATCTGTTTCCTTGCTGATTTTTCTTCAATGTTGTTGATGAGTTCTTATTGTCATTGATTTTCTCATTCATCCTTTGTATTGCTGACTCTCCTCTCCAGGTTCTGGATTGAATTTATCTGTTTTCAGGTCACTGGTCACACTTGTATTCAGGAGTTGATGAGTCTTGATTCTTTTTCTAAGAGTCATATTGCTTTGCCTTTTCATGTTACTTGCATTATTTTGTTGCGGCGTGTACACTTGTTGGTTTGTATAACTCTTGTTGGGAATATAAAAGGACGAAGCTGTTAGGCAAAGCAGTGTAGAAGCTCCTAGTATGCTAAAAGTAGAACAATTTAACTCAGCAGTCTCGCTGGTGTGCAGGTGTTTAAAGAAAATGGAATCAGTGTGTGGAGGAAACACCAGCATTTTCTTGTTTCTTACGGTAGGACTGAAAATCATCCAGCCCAGGAGCAGCCTGATGTTCCGTTGACCGAGAAAGGACTTCAATGTTGAGAACACACATAATGGCATCTCATTTAGTTTACAAATAAAACCTTCTGAAAGTAGACTATGAGGATGAAGAATAGACTCCTAATGGATGCAGAGAGAAAAGAGTAATGAAACTATGTGACATGAACATAGAAGGGGGCACTGTTCCAGTGTGGAAAAAGATTAGCATGAGGTGGGGAGGAGAACTAGGTAAGAACAATATATGGAAGCGTTATAATGAAAGCCACCATGTGATACAACTTAAAAATGAAACCCGGAATGAAATACTTATTATAGAGTGCATCATGTCTCTGCCTTTTGGTGGAAGCTAAGTGTAGTATTTTGTCTTACCAGTTTTCAAGCAATTCACAGCATAAAATTCTCTTACAAGATGGAAAAGCCTGGCTACATAGGTCCAAGGAAAGGGAAGGAAATCTTATTATATGTACAATGATGACACCACGGATAACCCCCAAGGACACTATCCTAATTGATACAAGGCAGTATCAGAAGGAGTCATGTTATCTGATTCAAATAATATGAAACATGTATAATAGTCAAACCCTTGAAAGCAGGGAGGAAAATGGCAGCTGGATGGAAGTGGAAGCAGAGGAATTAGGGAATTGCAAGAGGTGTGAACCTAGACCGATCTTCTGTTACAGTGTAGTTACAATTAACAATCCTGTATTGTGCCCTCATTATTTAGTCATCGGTGTAAATCTTGAGCCTTTCTCCCACAAGCAACCATGCAGACAGCAGGTTAAGAAGGAAGCTGGGCAGTGGAGTCACGGCTCTCTCTCTGAGTAGTATAAACAGTGCTGTCAAAGGGAACAGTGGTGTGAATTGGAACGGTGATATCTAATGGCTTTTGAGCATCACAAGAGAACGTTATAATCATCATTGTTATAATGCTGCTGCTGCTGCATGCTCCTGGTCTGGCTATGCTATCTTGGACAATGTATTGTACAATTTTGGAAAAAGCTTTTCTGTATTATAGGGGAAAGATGAAGTCCGTGTTTTTTAGGTTTCTTCCCTTCAGCACGGAGTGTACTTTATTATCTTGCTCAGAATGCAGCATGGCTCCTCCTGCCTTGCACCTCTTTTCTGAGAGTAGAGTCTCCTTTATGAATTTCACCCCCCCCACCACCCATGGTTTTTCTCACTGTTCTCACTGTTCTCTTCAAAGGCAGTGCTATGCAAACCAAATCTGCAATATACAAAGTTGTCTCCAAGGACTCTGTACATAAAACAACATTCAAGAGCTTTAAACTTAGAGTGACATTTCAGGGTAGAAACAGTCAGATAAAAACATAAGTTTCTGATTTGGTTTAAAATGAGTTATTCAAATCTGCATTTCTAAAGTCTAGTGAAAAAAATGGTTGCGTCAGTCAATATGCAAGTCAAGACAGGTAGGAAGATTTAATATAAACTTTCTCTTGTTCCTGTGAGCTTAAAAATATTGCCTCTGCCTCACGATGTGTTTTCCTAAGAAGTCACTTTTGTTTAGGACTTACATCTTTTTGGTGACAAGATTCCACCTTGGAAGATGTTAGTGGAGAAATGTGGAGATGGAGAAATGTGAGAGGCAGAAGCTGTTCTAATTGCATCTGAAAGAGAAGACATGGCCACCATTAGATTAGAATATACTCTCAAAAAGTCAAAAAGTGAAAAGCGGAAGAGCGTATGGTAGCTGAGGAGGGATGTGCTTAGTTCCATACGGTTAAAACAAGAGAATTAAAGAGAGCCCGATACGGGCTTTAGCTCTTAAGCTTCTGATCTCATGGAGATGTCTTCTTAGGAGCCATTTGAAAAAACTGGTTCAGCAGTGGGTGATGCGTAGGTAATTATAATCTGGCAAAGGGGTTATGAATTGCTAAAGCAAACAGGCAAAGTATATGAAGTCTGTGGCTTAGACTTGAAGGAAGAGGATCTGCATAGCTTTAACCAGTTTCCTGTTGTGTGACACTGTATTATCTGTTTGTTTCATTTTTTATTCATGTAGAGTTTTTTCAACAAATAGAGTATGTTCTGTGTGCTAGGCAATATAGTCAATGCTGGTAAACAAATCTATAATGGTAAGACTAAAATATAAGATGAACAAGAGGTATGTAGGCAGGGGATATTGAATTCCTTGGGAAAGAAACAGGGACAGACAGAGGTACAAGGGACCTGTGGAAAGGAAGCCTTCAGCCACACACCCAGAGCTGTGTAGGAGTCAGGAGTGTGGGGTCTTATGGAAAACTGTTTAAGGTACATGGAATAAAGGGTACAAAGGCCCTAAGGCAGAAACTCAGAAGCAAAACTAAAGCAATCGTTGATGGCAAGCTGTGGAATAAAGAGGAGTAAAGGAGAAGTATAGAAGGCTAAGTGGAAGCAGATTGGGAAAAAGCGTGTATATATAATATTGTATTGTATTATATTATATTAAAAGAAGGCTAAAGTGGGAGTTGTAACCTGTGTAAACTAGAAAGTGAAAGGGAGGATTTTGCCTATCAACATGGTATTCATTAGTGTGTGAAGCTATGAGTGAGTTCTGAAAGAGGAGTATCATGTGGATGGTTTGAACTGCCCTCCAGTGTAAGTAGTGATTGTTTTATTAATTTATTTTTAGATTTTATTTATTTATTTATTTATTTGTGTGTGTGTGTGTGTGTGTGTGTAGGCGTGCCCATGCCACGGTGCACATATGGAAGTCAGGGGACCACTTTCTAGAGTTCTCTTTGCTTCTACCTTGGGTTTCCAGGAAATGAAGTCAGGTCACCAGGTTTGTGTGGCAATTGCTTTTACTCGCTGAGGCATAATGCCAGTTCCAAGATCCGGTAAGATTTTCAAGCATCAGCCAGCCGCTGTGCTGAAATGGATTGTAGAGGAGTAGAGAGACGTAGAAACAAGGCTACTAGAACAACCCAGGTGAGAGCCTGTGGTGGCCGAGGAGAGGATGAAAGCATTCTGGATTCTGGAATTTATTGAAGGGTAGAGCACAGATGCAAAGGACAGAGAAAATGAAGATTCTGGGGGCTTTGGCACATAATTTTAGACAGCTATAAGGGCAACACCAGACATATACCTTTCCGTATTTGAGATGATGCATTTCTTTGTTTGAGGTTTCTTGGCATAAATCACTTTAGCCTATCTGTCATCTTCTTTCAAAACTCAGTGTTCGGCCCTTTTCTTATTGACTTTACGCAGTTTTTAGGTTGAACACGATTTCCTGTATGATATTGTAGATCAAGGTGCAATTATGAAGAATGATATGGAAAAATCCTATGTACAAAATAACCAGTATGATCAGCATGTGACTCAGTAAATGTAATCAGAGTTTCCAAGTTTCGTTTGCACTTGTTTTTTGGGGATTGCTGTGTATTAGAAATAAATGATCGTTTCATCACTCGGCCTAGTTGTCAGCCCCTGGTGTCTACTAATATGCCTCCACCTTTGTCATTTCTAATGTGTTACAGAGACGGAATGAGCAGGATGTAACCCCTAGGGACTGGCTTTGCAAGTGTAATCTCCCCAAGTGTCAATAGTTCTGTTTCCTTCTAAGACACACCCAGAGGCATATACTCTGTGCCACATCTGTAAGATCTTCCTGTGGAAGAACACCTGTGCTGTGCTGATTTTAGTTTTCAGCTTTTGCAAATAAAGTTGCTATGAAAGTTTGTGCATAAGGATTTGGGGGAATATAAATTTTCATTTCTCTGGGAGATTTCTCCAGGAGTGTAATTGCTGGGTTGCATGTTTAGTTTTCTAAAGAAATGCCAAACTCATTCCCAGAGCCCTGGTACCACTCGATATTCCCAGCCTCCTTTTTAAATAACATACTTTATCTTCTGTTCATGGAATTCTAATTGGTCTAAATGAACTGTGATGTGGGAAGGGTTTTAGAAACCTTGCTGAGACACACAAAAATAAAGTATGTTCTGTACTAATTTGCAAGAGAGAAAAATCTGTTTAACAAAACCCCCCTATATAATAAGGTCATAAAAGAGGGCTGCATAATAACTGAGTAGAGTTATTTTGGATTTTGAGAGAAGCCTTTGTTAGAATTACACATGAACCAGTGCTACTTAAAATCAAAGCTATGGGGATTAAGGGAGAAATATAAAGAACCAAAGATCTAATTCACTCTGAGTGGA
>NW_021627658.1:0-54406 GCF_004785775.1 Grammomys surdaster | reverse complement strand
TTCCTTCCTTCCTTCCTTCCTTCCTTCCTTCCTTCCTTCCTTCCTTCTTTCCCTCCTCCCTCCTTCCTTCCCCTTCTCTCCCTTCTTTACCCTCCCTCCCTCCCTCCCTTTTTCCTACCCTTCTTCCTTTCTTTCCTCCCTCCTCTCCCCACCTCTCTTTCCAGAGAGTGTTTCATGCAGCCTAGGCTGAACCCTGTATCCACCTCCCCTTTCTGAGATTACAGTAGCGTACCACCACACCCAGCTCAATGTCTCTCTCTAACTCCTAATCTTTTTCAGTATGGGACGGTCCAGGCCACGCTCCGTTTTCTTACCCCTTACAGTTCTCATCCTAGGAGCTCCTAGTCCATTAACCACACCTGTATTTTAATCCTGGCCTATCATTCCTTTTCCTTTCAAGTTTGTTGTTTCAGAAATCTGACATGACTGCTTGTTATACAAACATGAGTACAAAGATTTAGAGCCATTAGTGAGGTTTTGGTAAGATATTTGTATTAGCAATGGAAAAACAGATAGGATCACTGGTCTTCCAACAGAGAATTTCTTTTTCCCTAATGCTATAGCACTGTTACTTATTTCTTTACTTAAAATGTTAGAAGTGTGAGTGATATGCCTGAATGCAGGCCTGTGCAGCGTTTGTGTGCCTGTTGCCTGAGGTGGCCAGAAAGTGGTGTCAGATCCCCTGGAATGGAGTTACAGGTGGTTGTGAGCTCCCTTATGGGACTTGAACCTTGGTCCTCTGGGAAAGCAACCAGTGTTCTTAACCATTGAGCCCTGGTGTAGCACTAGTTTTTAATAAAGTTTTTTATCAATATGTAGGCATATTAATATATGCCAATTACCTTTAAAAAGTTTTAAAATGTATCTATATTTTCCTTCTTTTATAATCTTTTTAATTTATTTTAGTTCCTTTTATATTTTTATAATCTCTTTGGGGTAGGGGTGGGAAGAAAAACGGCAGAAATAGATGGACTCAAATCAAGAAAATAAGAAGCCACACAAAAGTGAAATCTGTTTGAAATGGGATACAATGAAATGAACAAACAGCAGAGAAAAGCCAAACAAACAGATGAAAACACAAAGTAGTGTCCTTAAATCCAAATCTTCAGAAAATTCTGGAATTTGATCCATCTGGTGTAGCATCCAAGGAGTAGCTTGATGAATCCTGGGTATTGTAGTGAAATTAACTAAAGCTAGACAACACGGATTGATATTTGTTGTAAAATAAGTGGACTCTTCAGTTTGCTAGCTACAGACAGAGAACTAATTAAAAAGTCCCAAAACCACAAAAGGAAACAAGACTTGGGCATTTCATGATTGAAATCAGGACTTTGTCTTGCTACCTCTTGGCTTTTTTTTTTTTTTTTTTTTTTGTAAGGAGCACTTGCATCTTCCAAGAATAGAAACTCTTGGGGATGAGTAGCTTTTCCCCAGTAATCCTAGGCCTGGATATTACCTCTGCTGGGGACTGCCAAGCAGAACGCTCAGTTCTGGGCCAATCAACCAGGAGAAGGACTGCAGCCCTGACTTGTCAGCTCAGGATCAAGTTCCCACTTGATGTCTGACTTCTGATGTGGATTTAGTTTCATTTAAATCGAGACTACTGCAGGTCTTTTATCTCAAAGAAAAACTTAGAGGACATTACAGAAGAAGGATTAAAGCATTCAGAAGGGTGTAATCATTACTAACAAGAGTGCAGAGTGAAGTCAGAAAGAATCAGTCCAGTGGATACTGATGCTGCCCTAGCTTACTGCGATTTCTGCTGTCTTGCCTCAGGGAGTTTTGGTTCTAAAGGCTCAGAATTTAGAATTCTTCCCAACTCCTGTCTTATAATGTTTCCAAAAGACAAAAATTATTGTGCTTTATTTAAAAATTGCCTCGTCAGACCATGAATCTTCAATACACATCTATGAAAGAACCTTATCTATTATTATTTCTTCTTCTGTGTTTAATCATAATCATTAAAGTGACATGAACCCCATCATGAATGTACTCTATTGTCATTGAGTTATGGGCCAAATAAATTTGGGAGTCCAGGTAGGAAGTGTTAGAAAATGGCTCAGAAAATAGTTTAACTTGATATATATATTGGGAGATTGTGTGTATGTCTATATATGTGTGTGTGAGCGCATGTGTGTGTGTGTATGTATGTGGCATGTGTTTGTGTGCATGTATGTGTGTGCATGTGTGTGTTCAGAAGATGACCTTTGTTTTTTTGTTGTTTCATTACTTTTAATACATTGAACGTTATTTACAATCTGTGACATTTAATAAATTGTCAAAGATGAAATTAGTCTGCAACATATTACACTAATAAATGACACATAATGTTAAAGACTTATTAACAAGATCAAATTTTAGGTATTTTGTGATCAGGGGAGAAACCCAAGATTTTTAAAGTTACATATTGACTTTTAGTGTCAAAGGTGATATGCCTATCTGCCAACATATGCATTATTTGAATTTTCTGAATACATGTTATTTCAAAAATATCTGCAACTCCAGTTCCAGGAGATCCAGTGCATACTCTAATTACCATGAGCACTGGGAGGACACATGATGCAAAGACACACATAAAAGTGAAACTCATACATATAAAAATAAGATGCAAGATGACTTTTGGAGAGCTGGTTCTCTCCCTCTACCTTGTTTCTATAGGCAAGATCTATCTTGTTTCTGTTGCTGTACTAAGCATCAGGGCTAACTGGCTTGCAGCCTTCCCCTTTTGCCACCATGTCTAGCATTTAAATGAGTACTTGGAGGATCATCTACAGGTTACCAGGCTTCTGTAACAAGTACTTTTCCCCAGCAGCCCCATAACCACTTTTTATAACTGTGTTTCCAATGGGAAAATGGATTTCCTGTTCCTTGCAGCTGAGTTACAAATGACCTGTGGAAATGCAGTCCATGTACCAACACATATTTCTAATACTTAATAGACGTATTGTTGGATTTTAATTACATGGCATCATTTTGATGAGCTGGGACTGCCTCCTTTGGTCAAGTATCCAGGTGTCTTCTTATAGTAAGTCACAGAGCAGGTATGATAAGATGACCAGGGGCTGAGTCAACCATGATAAGTATAGATGGTCTGGAGATGATCAGGTCTCATTCAAGTCTCTTCTGTGCAGAGGTGGGGGGATCCAGAAGCATGCTTTCACCGAGAGTAGCTTAATTATGAAGTGCTGTGATGCAAAGTGGAAGATTCAGAAAGGTAAGCAGCTTTCGCTCAGTGGATTTGGACAAACCTGTTATCTATTTAATTGGTTTTGCTTTTGGGGAGGGCAGGGTTTCAGTTTCAGTTAGCCTAGGCTAATCCTGAGCTCACTATAGCTGAAACGGATCCTTTTGCCTCCACAGCCAGAGTTCTGGGTTAAAAACATGAACCACCACGCCCCGTTCAGGAAATTCTCCTTAGAAAAGACAACCCTCAAGGGAGAGTATCCCAGGGCTGACAAAGTAGCAGACTGTATCCACCACCTTTGTTGCTGGTGCTTTTATGACCTGCAGAACTTATTACAATGTTACTGAAAAACAATTCAATCTTTTGGAGATCACTAATTCATTAATCCAGAATACAATGGCACAGGATCCTAAAAGATGAATTCAGCTAGACCTTTGGGGCCTGCTAGGGTGTGTGTATCTTCTGAAACTTACATTGAAATATAATGTCCATTTCGGGTGGGACGAGGTGGGATTGTAAAGGAGTGGTGGTGATGACTCCATATATAGATTGATGACCGCTGGACTCAAGGGCAGTAACAGTAGAGGCTCTGTTATACAAGCGAGCACTGTGACTTGCTTATTCTGTCTCCCGTATGGCTCCGCCGAATGTTCTGATCAAGCTGGGGAGTCCTTGACACGCCAGGCAGATGTGGCACTGCTGTGCTTTTGGACTTCCAGAGTCATGACCTAAAAAAGCAACCACTTAAAAAAAAAACAAAATCAAAAAACAAAACACCCTGTCCCTGGTATTTATTCACAGCAAGAGGACGCGGTGTATGAGAAACCCTGAAACTCAGGCTTAAGGATGCTCTTTGACCTCTTTTCAACTAGAAAGGTATATGGAAGTAGTTTCAGGCCTGGTCAACTGCCGAGTCTTCCTTCAGAGGCTGAAAGAAGAGTTAGCATTTTGTTGTGACAAAATACATGAGGTAAACAACTTAAAAATAAAATACTCTTTGTTTGTTTGTTTGTTTGTTTTGCAGGCATGTATCTAATATCTTCCTTTCTCCCTCTCTCTTCCCTCTCTCTGTCCTCCTCCTCCCTCTCCTCCTTCTCCCTTTCTTCATCCCTTCCCCCACCTGCTCTGTGTAGGCCGGGGGCGGGGGTGATGTGAGGTGTCTTTCTCAGTCTTTCTTTACCCTATTTTTTGAGACAGTGCCACTTGGCTTTGTTGTTTCTGGGCCTGTGCAGAGACAGAGCATCATGATATGCCGTAGAGCGTGGTGGCTCTCACGGTAAACAGGAGCCAGAGCTCTAGACAGGAAGGAGCTAGGGGCCCAATATGCCCTTTATAGGCGTGGTCTGCGTTTTTCAACAAAGTCTTAACTTATAAGCTGCCATAACCTCTTAGCACAACAGCTGGTGGCTAAGCCTCTGACTCACGAGTCTTTGGATTATGTTTCAAATCCCAATCCTAATTTATATCCTGACCCTGAGTCTGTAGCCTGGATAATCTCAGGGGAGATCTCAGGGAGTGTTCTGGACAACTTGATAGGAATACTTCCCTTAGTATTCGGCCTTCCTTTCAGCCAATGGTGCTGTGAATGATGAACAGGAGAACAGGACAGCAGTGTTTCTGAATGGAAGGAGGAGGCCAGGGATTGCATACTCGTGACATTCATTACTTCTAGGACTGAAATCATCCAGATGAACCTCTTCTTATTTTATGAATAGATTTTTAAATGTTTACTTGAAATGTCACAATGTAGTAATCTGAGCAGAGATTTTCTTAGCCCAGAAATAACAGGTGACGCTGAAAAGTGCCCTTCTAGCTCTGAAGAATAAGATTTGGACAGACACTGGGATCTTAGGTGACTTCTACCACAGTTAGGAATCTAGCTGGTGTCTGGGCAGTACAGAACCTTAGGTCTTGGGCATTCCTAGGCAATAGTAGACTAGTGAGGGAGGATTGAGAGAAACAAGTGGGTTGATCTGAGAAACTTCTTTAGGGGGAGGTAACTGGGCAATTTGCAGAGGAACCTTTCTTGAATCTGTTGTTTGAAGGTTGAGGAGGGACAGTATGTCAACTATGACCCCAGCTGGGTCTCTGTCTGCATCTTCTATGCTTATGTTCAGATATAATTTCAAAGAACTGCTTAGTGTTCATAGCCTATAGGGCTCCAGTAGCCATCTGGAACATTCTTGCTCAGAGCTGAGGCACAGATGTCATGGACCCTAGAGTATCCTGGTGGTAGGTGAAGCATCCATGGGGATGGAGGCTCTTACAAGAGAAATTTTGGATCTCAAGTCTAAGCAAGTGGTCAGCATAGCAGGGCCTGGTAGAAGAGATTTTCTTATGATCATGCTTGAGAATCCTTCTGGGGAAAATCATGGCAGGGCCAATGTTCTAAAATGAACAAATGAGGGTAAAGGTCAAGATAAGCTCGGCCACTTTGTGAGAATTACCTATTCAAATAGTTTATTGTGAATATTTCCTATTTTATCTACATATGACTTTTACATTAACATACTCACCCATGAATATTGCTGTTTTGGTGCCCATAGAAATGAAATCATAGAATCATGGAAAAACTGAAGAATAAATAGCTAAGTAGCTAACAAGGGACAATTAAACTAAATGTGATGTCCTTGTGGGTGCTGGTCCCAGTGTGACTGCACAGTAGCCACCTGCAAAGCCAGCCTTGTGGCATCTTTAAGAGAGCCAGAGCACAGCACATCCAGCATCTCTTTCACCATTCCTCCACCTAGCACCTTACGTTCCAGTCCCATGATTGGACTCTTTGAAGTTGGTATTGGGTTCATAGCAGAGTGTGTTTCCTTGTCAGTGATTTGTTAAGGAAGCGTTCTCAGAGATGCCAGGAGCAACTGGCAAAGGCACACTGGACACAGGAGGAAGATGAGCAGTGGAAGCTCCTTCTCCAGGTAAAGGTTTCAACTAGAGTCCCCACTAGGGGTCGGAAGTGTAAACTCCAATTCAGAGATGTCCTTACTTAGGATAGGGATGCTGGGCTGTCCTTCTCAGAGAACTGGCTCACAGGAGCTAATAGCCACCCAATGACCAGGCTAAGTTGCCTGCAAAGACCAGAGCTACCTGTTAGACATTGAATGGCAGGGAAAGGTGACTTCCAATTGTTTTCCACGTTACCCCTAGCCACTGTATATTTAAGAAGCCTCTTCTCTATGGTGTCCTGATAGGCCTAAGTAACGAGAGCTAGGAGACAATTTCCCCTTGTCAAGATCTCATTGTTAAAACCTAGGAGTCACTTACTGAGTATTTGTTGAATGGATGAACAAAAACGAAGGAATGTGAGCCCATCACTGAATGCGTGCTTACGGACAAGTGACTTTTGTTCTCTTTTAAAATAATGTGAGTTGTCAGTTTGAAAAAAGTTTCCTCAACAAATGATTATTGAGTAACTGTGTGACAGATTTAGAGAATTCAGTGACATTACAATGGGTTGAGTCTTCTCTGAGTCATAACTGAGGGAAGGGAGGGTCTTCCAGGTCCCTGACTTTCCTGCATCAGGTTAGTAGCCTCCAGACCAGGGTCAGGTTATGGCTTGCAGGCTTTGTTGCTAAGGTGGGATTACTTATCAGTTCATAGCCAATATTCCTAGAGACCTTTCTTCTGTCTCGCACTGTTGTCTGGCTGATTCCTGAAAGGACAGAGACGAGGACTGGCAAAGTCACCTGGAGAGGAGGTCAGTCTGGACACATGAGAATAGGGATGGGGGCTTTCCTAAGTGGAAGGCTCCTGTCAGGAGGTCTGGGGATAGAGAGGGGGGAAGGAATCACAGACAGCTGGAAAATAGAACTTTCTGGAGATAGTAATGAAGCATGAGTGGAGAGAAGCAGATTTACTCTGGGATATACTGAATTTGAAGTGTTGCAATAGACATCTAGAAATTAGAGTAAGGCCTCATATAGATGAAGCAAGCCCGGGAGGTACAGAATCTTTATCCTAAAAATTTCAAACATTCTTGATACCTATATCTTTCTAACAAAGTTTAAGATACATTAGTCCTGTCTGTTTTATCTTCTGTTATTCCTCCTCCTCCTCCTCTTCCTCCTCCTCCTCTTCTTCCTCCTCCTTTTCCTCCTCTTCTTGTCCTATTTATGAACCAATGGATTTAATTAACAGGAATATATCCTTTTCCTCTGCCTCCTTCTCTTCTCCTATTTGTGAAACAATGGATTTAATTAATGGAAATATATGAAGGGTCATTTTTCAAGCATGCCCGATGTAGTGGTGGCTGTACCACTGCAGACAATCCCCTGACCCTCTGGAACTTCCATCACACATTATTTCAGTGCCACCTGCCCCTTACTCACACATGTCCCTCCATTTATAAAATGCTGATCCCACTTCACTGCTCAAGGTAACAATACACGTGGCGTTTCAGATTCTGGAGCTGTGACATCATTGGTGACCTCACTGCTATTTTATTTGCTATTTGCCTTTCACAGAACCTGAAACATCTCACTGTTTCTGAACAGAAGGTTCTTTGAAGGACTTTGAATCATTCAGGTTGTTTTTGTTTCTCACCGAGGACACAAGCTGTGTTCCTCTGCACTGGGCCCAAACTGTAACCGTATTCATTCCCATTTGGATATGACAGATACCCTCTCAGGAATTAAACTCATTTCTGCACTGTGTACTTGAGATTTGGAGAGGCAGACTCTCATCTATCTCTTCTAAATCACACTTCCTGCTTTGAAGCAGGCGGCAGATAACCTCGAGGTGAACTTTGCCTATGGATGTTTATCTACAGCCTCTAAGTAATACAGATTTATTCTGGTAATACAGAGACCGTTTTTGCAGATAATGTCGAGAGCAAGCATTTTATTACTGATTTCTTGTAAATTACACATGGCTATGTTTTAATGGATATTCCTTTTCAACCTCAGACCCACAACATGCATAGTTAGATTTTTATGATGTTCTTGAACATTGGCTTTTAATTATATGCTGGTTAGCAAAACAAACAAGACTATTAGTTCCATCAAGGGAGAGTTAAGGATGGAGGGTGTCTTTTGACATCTCCCCAACACTCTCATCCCACTACCACTCGAATGTTAACATCACCCAAACCAGACATAAAAATGGAAAAAAATCGCACATTACTTTAAGAAGACCCTGGAGCAGTTTTAAATTATGTTCATCACAAAGGACGTAAGACTTCCAGGAACAGTTGTTGAAGGGCACCTTAACAAGAAGAGTCGGGGATAAAAAGAGGGCCTACAAGGCCTTATGTTCATCTCATTAGAAAGCAGACTAAAGAGAACGGAGGCTGAAAGCAGTAGACAATTAAGTGGACTTACTATCTACCAGGAAATCAGGAGACCAGTCATTTGAAAATCTAAGAAGTAACCCCTTTCTTTTTGATACATTCCCAATTTGAACATGGCCTTAGAAATGATTGTGCACCTGACATTGGTGGCCTGAGAGTCCTATATCTCCAAGGTTGGCATCCAGACATGGCTACCCTTCAAACGCTGCTCCCATTCTAAGACTGAGTGATCTCATCCTTGGAGATAATAAAAGTGAAGAGAAACTTCCATCCGGCCTGTATATTTTTAGATTCTCTTTCTAAGCATGAAGAGGGTTAAAGGCTTTTGAATCTTTCCTGGCCATTCAGGCAAGAAAATAGGTCAAGAGCTCCCTAAGACCAAGGAAGTGAGTGGTTTATTTTCGTAGGGAGTTAGTTAACCCTTTCAAGAATATCCTAACACCTGTTTTGTGAGAGTCTGTCAGGGATGAAGACAGTTCAAAGTTCTGGGGTTTTAACGAATATTAGTAGTTTAATAGATCTTGCAAGAAGATGTGACTGAGAGAATCTTCAGTATTTCTTTGAAAGTGGTGGAGTTGGCATCAGGGCATCAGGTCAGCTTTGTCTTTTTTTTTTTTTTTTTTTTGAAACTACCTGTGTAGAAAGCATGAACTGGAAAATACTTCAGACATCGAATTGAATGTTTGCTCTTTCCAAGGAAAGCAGTCGAACCACCATTGCATCTGGATGACAGTGTAGCTCTGGCACTGTTCCAGCATGCCTCTGTCTCCCCAACTCCTCACTGATCCCAGATGTTAGTCCTTTCTGCAGCTCATCTTATGGAGAAGTGTAGAATTGTTTTGTTTGCTTGGTTTCTATCATTATGTAAACAGGCATCTATTTACTTACTATGTGAATCTTGTGTCTTGTACAATACTAAACATTTTTCCCAAATTAAAAATTCTGGTGCCTTCATGACTTCCTTATAAAACAGGAATGAATGGGAAGTGGTGCTGATTATTCTTTTTAAGAATCATGACTAGTTATAAGATACTGTTATAAGATACTGTCTTCATGGTATATCCTTTCTAGTGTAACAATGCAATCAGTGCCCATTAAAAAAATAAGAAAAATCATATGGAAATGAGCCAAATGCAAGTTAAAAAGCTGCATTTCAGGAAACCATGTGTTGTTAAACAAAACAGAAAATAGGCAATAAACTTTAGGTATAAAAAGAACTTTGTTGGCTATGAAATTTTATTTTATTGCAGGCCTCCTATGTCTAAACACATTCAAGATCAGTAAAGCATTAAAATATTCAATATGACAGAACATGAGGCCTAATCCCAGAAATGTAGCAGGGTGGATGAGTGGCAGGGGCAGATGCAGAGAGACTCCCCTATCACCTGAGCGAAGTCTGTCTTCACCTCCAGAGGCACTTAACTAAAAAGGACACAGAAGGGAGAAAACATCCTTAATGGCCCTTTCCATTGCTCCCAACACGAAGACACCAGTGAAAACTGAGTGACAGCTTTGTGTCATTGTCCCCTCACTATATGTCGAGTCAACCTCAGACGCTTTACATACAATGGGAACGTTGGCAAACTTTCCTGTGGCCTGAAGTATCATTTTCATAAATCTACGGGAGCGCAGAAAAAAATAGACGTGTTTTAAAATTTTCCTGAGTGTGCAAAGAGGCAAGGGCCTTTATTCTATGAAAAAAAACATCTTCTACATTGTTTAAGTAAAGTCTGTGTTACAGAAATACATCTCTGTGGGAAGCTGCGGTTCCTACTGTCACACTCAGGGTTGGACATCAACAACCCATGTTCTAGAATTAATAAAGGAAGTTAGCACAAAGCTAAAAGGAGAGGACAATGACTCTTTTTTAATTTTTTAAGTATATAGATACATATTTTAGTTGTTGACAGCTTCATACATGTATATGATGAATTTGATCATATTCACCACCATTAGCCTCTGCTATTCTCCTCCCCTCCTCCTGGAACCTGGCTATTTCCCAATAATTTCTCTGCCTACTTTTTTTTTTAATGATCGCCCATGTTTGATTGGAATTACTTATGTAGGGATGGATGGGGGTTACTCCCTGGAGCATGGACCACTTACCAGAGATTTCTTCACTGGCAGAAGATGATTCTCTCTCTTTTGCAGCCATTAACTACTGATAGCTCCTCATCTAGGAGTAGAACGTCATATGCCTCTGTCACACCCATGTAGGAATGTTCACTGGCTTCCTGGGTGCATGTAACCACAGCTGCCGTGAATTCCCAAGTACAAAGGCGTATCATGGCCTGCTTATTTTGTTTTGTTTGGTTTGGTTTTGTGAGAAAGGTTCTCACTATGTAGCTCAGGCTGGCCTTGAGCTTTTGGTCTTCCTGAATGCTAGGACTATATGTGTACACTCCTATGCCTGGCTTAGAGTGACATTATTCACTGAGTCACCCACAAAGGAGAATTAAAAAAAAAACTTTGGATATGTTGCCAGACTTAAATGCATGATTAGGATATAAAACAGAAAACTAATCAGATTAGTCGCATGTTGGTGTAGTCATTTGGTTTGAATCTTACTTTTGTATGTACACTTGACTTACTGTGTTTATTGTAGCTTTAGTTGTGTGTGTTGTGCATATGCATGTGTATTTATCTGCATGTGCACCCACATCCATGTATTCACATGAGTGTATTGAGGTGGACTCATTGTATTTGGAGTTTATAGTCAGGTGACCTAGCTTACTATAGGTTGTCAATGAGTCTTAAAAGGAGATATTTTGTAATATTCATTTTTGTTCTAATAGTTGCTCATTAGAGACATTCAGTAAAGGATGAGTGAAAATAAGTTTATACCTTGTCTTTCTGTTTATTCATAACACCTATTAATATTTTGGTGTTATTCAGCAATCTAATTCACATATGTATATACTCATATGCACTAAATAGACATCTATATGTATGTTAATCACAGTTGATATCAAACTAAATATTCAGTTGTATACCATTTTCCCATTTTAAGTTTAATGATGGGGAATATACTATCAATTGATCAGCTGACTGTGGAGTCCACAATGGGTATTTACTAAAAACTTCAGTTTAGTTATTGAGGGCTGCCCAGTCTGAATTGTCATTGAAACCATTCTAGGTGATTTGATTTGGTTCAAGTGGTTTGTGCTTGTCAGACATCATCACTATCAGCTCTGAAGCAAAGGGATTGCCATGGCATCTGCCTAATAAGGTTTTTGTGAGAGTCCTATGCTTCATGGCTAATACAAATTAAATTCTCAATACATACCATTGATCATTTGAAAATAAATGTTTGCAACTTTGTACTGTCTGAGGAAGGAACAGCAAACTTACTTGCATGAAGTTCCAACCTTTCAACACACAGTACCACCTAGCATTCTCCCCAGCTGTTGCCCTGTGTGTCCTGTGTCTAGTCCTCCAAGGCTACTAGCCACCCCCAGATTCATGCATGCTCTAGTCTACAGCATTTTTGATCATGCTTCTCTGCCAGCCCTGGGACTCCATCTCTGACTTCTCTACCTAGAAATACACACAGTTTTCCAGAACTGAGGCAAGATGTCATCTCTTCTATTTGGTCTTGTCTGATAGCTAGTTACACTTACCCCTTCCCTATATTTTCACAGATTTGTTATACTATCTCCTCTGTGTACATCCATTTATCTGCCTTTCTCTCTCCTGTTCATCCCTCTTCCTCCCCAACCCTCCTTTCACTGACTATAATAGATAAGAATTAAGAGCAAAAGCTTTGGAATCAGATTTTCTTAATTCACAATAAGGCTTCCAGATGAAAGCACTAAGAAGTTTTTCTCTGTGAAACCCTAATATCTTTGCCTCTGACCTAAGGAGAACACACAGTAGAGTTACAGAGAGACTGCAAAGGGTGAATTCATGAAGCACTTGCTACCTACCTGTTCTGTAGAAAACCCTAAATAAATGTTACCTCCTAATCCATATTTGCTCAGACTTTGCTTTGTTGGCTGGGCCTCTTTGCTAGTATCATAATGGGTTGTGCATGGTCTGATGCTCTTCCCACAGATCAGGCTTGTTGAGGAGAGAAACTTAAAAGAATCTCTCCATACCATGCCTGAAATACAGACTTAAGAAGGGTGGCTACATTATTTCTGTCAATATTTTGTATGCATGTCACATGGTCTCTGCTGGGCAGTACTTCTAGCCTAAGAGGGTACACAGCTGCTGGTGTGAGAAGTGTGACCAGTCAAAAGGACTCTGTTTTGCGTTAGAGCCACCTGCCTCCTCTCTCAACTCACCTTTCATGTTGTCTCCCTAGGCATCATATGGTCAAAAGGAATCTCTGCGTGACTAACGCATGGCTTTCAGTCTTCTTTTCTACCCTGAAGCTGAAGAGTGGATACCAGCTAAATCTTCCTGCAGGAAAGGATCCAGTGGCTCCTTAGTTTTCTGTGAGGATATGGAATGCTTTGTATTTTGTTAAAACTCACATTGCATTCTTTTCAGTAAACAAGTGGTCCAATCTGACTAGCACAATACATTCTTTTTTATGTTGCCAAACACTGCCAGAGGCAAAGGTATCACTCAATGAACCTCCCCTTCCTCCAAACACACACACACACACACACACACACACACACACTCACAAAAAAAATAAAGAGATCTGTGCAATCATTATTGGATGAAAATAGCACTTAGGAATGTATTTGTACTGTGAAAAATTGCCAAATAAGAGTCGCTGACTGTTTGCAGCCCTGTAATGGAAGGCAGATAAATTGGCGCCCACAACTTTGACATTTCAAAAGCCAGAGAACATGCTGCATTTTCCCTCCTATGCCATTTTTGTAATTCTCCCTCCATTTTTTTTGAGCAAAGAGCAATTCTTCTGGGCTGAGGCAGTTCAATTAGAGCATTGTAAGTGTTAACAGAATGGCTTCAGTGTAGGTGCCTCTGAGCAACTGGTATCATTTTGGAAGGGAACATAGTCTTGCCCTGGTGTGGACCTCATGTTAATTAATTTGGAAAAGGATTGGACCATGTATATATTTTCAGCTTAGTCAACCAGGCAGTAGGATTAAAAGCATGCTATCTCACCTTCCAGAGGTTTTACTCATTTGGTCGGCAGCTCAACACCCTTGTCTTTTTTCTCTGAGAGTATATTTGCTTATATTGTCCCTGTACTGGTTTAGAAAAAGACACAAATTTTTTGGGAACCAATTACTCTCAGTGACCTACTGTTCTTACCTTTCCCTTTCTCCTCCTGCCTGGTCAGCTAGACCAAATTGACCTCAATCTGTTCCAGCCTCACCTATCAGCCTATCTAGTCACAGGCTACCTCATTCAGCAATCCCTTGTTTCTAATGAATGGATCACGGCAGAAATGATGCTACACAGCATTTTTGATCAGAGGTCAACACAAATTTTATGGAAGGGAACCTGGTTCTGCACACCATTAAGCCCGGCACTGGGGAAGCAGAGGCAGGTGAATCTCTGTGAGTTTGAGGCCAGTCTGGTCTACAAAGTAAGATCTAGGTCAGTCAGTGCTACATAGTAAGACCTTAAAACAATTTTCTTTAATAGGAAGAGCTACACAAATAGTAAAATGCTTTTGGATTTCTAGGCCATACCCATAAGGGCTTTGTCACAGCTCCTCAATTATGTAGCTGTCACGTGTAGCACCAAAGTTAAGGCACCATCTTGCTTTGTTATGCTCTAGTGATACCCTACCAAGAAAATGAAGTCTAGGAGGTCAGCTTTGACCTGCAGATCATGGTTTTCCAACCAATAAGCTAGTCCTTTAGAGATGATCTGATTTCTATTTGACCAGTGCACATTCTAGTAGTCATTGTGGCTAGCCACCCTAGACCACCAGTATTAAACAAATGGAGAAGAGTCTATGAAGTCCCAAAGAACACTGCAAACTTTTCCTTCCAGTTTCCTTAAGATGTGCATAGGTAGGGCCACCATCTGAATGCAATGATTACTGTAATCACTATAATCCAATCACTCTTGGTATGGTCACATAACCTAATTCTTACCCATCAGTGTACATGATTTTATAGTTTTACATTTATTCTTTGAAATTTTTATGCACATATGTAATGCATTTTTATCATATCCACCCTTTCTCCCACTTTAACTCCTCCTGGATCCTTCCTCACCATGTCCCCCTCCCAATTTCATATCTTCTTTTTAGATTTTTCTTTTTAACTTTATAATAGAATTACATTATTTCCTTTCATTGAACCTTATATACTCCCACATATCCCTCTTTGTTCTCTTTAATGTTTATGGCCTATCTCATTAATTGTGTTAAATGCATATTAGTATGAAATCCATATTCTGTATTACAGTCCATTCTTTTTGTATGTTTCTTGTCTTTATGTTTTCAGGACTGAGCAGTTGTTACTGGATAATCAGTTGGTGAGCCCTGGGAAGACGATTGCTCTCACTCTCCACTTCCCTTAGCTGCATACAGTTCGTTGTTTAGTGTTGGAGCCTCTTGGTCTTTCCCCTAGCTCCTTTGTCATGTCTATTGTTGTCTTTGTTCAGCTCACGGTTAGATGATCATGTCCAAGCTTTATGAATGCAGTTTCTGACATTCCTAGGAGATACAATCTCACAGCAAACTTTGTTGATCCTCCAGTTCTTACAGTCTTCTTCACCCTCTTCTACAATGTCTTCTGAGCCTTAGGTGTAGGAATTATCTTATAGATACTTCAGTTGGGACTGAGCTCCACAACTTTCAATTTTGATGAGAGAGAGAGAGAGAGAGAGAGAGAGAGAGAGAGAGAGAGAGAGAGAACGCTACTGGTTACCACCAAGATATGTATATCACTACTGCACCTTTGGGGTTCTGATGCCATCCTGGTCATTGTGATTCATAGGCCTTATAGCTTGGTAGGAAGGACTGTTGATTGGTAGTTCCTTTGGAAGCTTACATGACAACTTCTGATGCCATGAGAGAAGGCTTTCAGGTCAGTTCTAACTCTGTGAAGCTGGACTCTATGTCTGAACTGCATGGTGTCTTCAGCAAGAGGGACTTAACGTTCACCTTTGGGAGAAAACCAAGGGTAATAGCAATAGCTTGTAATGTTTTGTGATTCTTTTGGACAACTCCCCTTTTTACTTTTCTTTTTATTCCACTGATTCTAAAATTAGTGCAATACAAATGGGCATGGTACGAGGCCATCCATTGGAGTATGGTTAACTTACTAAGGTTTACAATCCCGAAGAACATTGACTCTCTCTTTACTAGTAGCCGTCAGTTACCCATATAAGGGTGAGGCCTTATCTCCATCTGTTCTGAACTACTGACAGGCTTAGTCTTGTCAGGATCTTGTACAGGAAGCCACAGCTGTAGTCTGTTCATTTGTGCAACAGAGCATCAACATGTCTTATTCACTTTCTCTCATGAGTAGAATATAGACCAAGTTAGTTCAATGAACTCAATTCCTTGGTCTTTACAGGAAGAAAGAGTAGAGAAACTCTGTTTTTCTGTTGCCTAGTCTCTAAATGAACAGCGTGTAAGTCTTGGACTACCATACATTTTGACACCAAATGACTAAAGCTTGTTCAAGAAGATAACTGATAACAAAGAAGGAAGAGAAGACTGAAAGAGTGAGATGGAGCCAGGAACACAGGTAGTGTCACTTGATTCCCATTGTGGGGATGTTCTAAGGTTGAATGATGTACTCCGTAATTATAAGAGCCTCTTGTGTGGCCTTTTATGTATTCAGAGATTGTAAGTGCATCAGTTGACGGATTCTAACAAATCAAACACAGCTTCATGGCCAGTAATCAGACCAGGAAACTAGTATTTACTCTCTGAGACCCTTTCTTCTCACCTCTATCTCGTTGTTCCCTACAGGTAAATACTTCCTTACATTTTAACAGCATTTGAGATCTTGTTTCTGAAAGACTCACATCTTGAAAACTTGATATTGATGGATCCTTTAGGAGGCAAATTATTGGAATGAAGTTAGATTATAAGTGGCTTGTTCCTGAAGGGGCTATTTAGACACTGGACACTTTGTCTTTTTGCTTCCTGGCTACCATGGGTGAATAACCCTTTCAATCAGCTGCTTCCACCACATTGTACTGTGCTGCCACAGGCACAAAGTGCAGAGTCAAACCATCATGGGCTTGAAGCTTTTGGAACTGTGGGCCAAAATTAACGTTTTCTCTTATAACCTGATTACACCAGACATTTTTCATGGCTGTGCAAAGACGATGACTGCCATAATCACATGTTATGTACTTTTTGTTCTTTTGTGCACTATCAAACACCCCTACTGTATGTAGTTTTGGGTATTTGAGTCTTTCACATTTCCACCTGCTTCTACCAATTTACCTTATTGTCATATGGAGTTAGGTTCTTTATTGTTGCCCTCAGATAATGTTCAGTTGAAAGAATATTAACGTAATTGATTCCATTTTATTTGTTTTTGTCTGTCATAATTAGAGATGTTATAAATTTTTCTGAGTATGCCTTTTGATGAGCTTAATGTACACAGTTATGTTGGTATATGCTTGAGAATGAAACCCCTGTGATGGGATGCTTCTTAAACACTTAGACAATTTCAGGAGTGACACGAGTAGCTCAGTAATAGATCATTTGCTTAGCATGTTTAAAATGCCAGGTCAAAAAGTTCTATTCTACCTTCTCATCTAAAAAAATACTAGATATTTTCCATTTTTTCATCTTAATTATTCAGATAGGAGTGATATGACATCATATTGTGGTTTTAATTTACATCTCCCAACTGTCTCCTACAGTTAAACTTTTAATCATGTTGATTGACCACTTCAATATTCTATTTTGTGAAGCATCCAAGCCTTTTGTTTTCCTACTGGGCCAGCTCTCCTTTTTTCTCTCATGTATTTTAAAGAGTTCTTTATACATTTTAGATGTGTATCAATTGAGGGTGAAATATATAGGCTTGCCAATACACTTTTAACATGAACTTGAGCTTAGGGGTATATTAGCTAAACTTTGTAGCTTTTAAAGAATGTAGCTTGGCTAAAATACTCAGTTTGGATACCAAGTGTCTTAGTTAGGGTTTTTATTGTTATGAAGAGACAAGCACGATCACAGCAACTCTTATAAAGGACAACATTTAATTGGGGCTGGTTTACAGTTTCAGTGGTTTTGTCCATCATCATCACATGGTGGGAAGCATGGCAGTTTCCAGTCAGACGTGGTGCTGGAGAAGGAACTGAGAGTTCTACATCTTGATCCACAGACAGAAGGAGGCTGTGAGCCACAGTAGGCATAGCTTGAATGTATAAGACCTCAAATCTCAGCTCTACAGTGATACACTTCCTCCATCAAGAACATGGCTACTCCTAATAGCCAAACATTTAAACACATGAGTCTATGGTGGCCATACCCACTCAAACTTTTATAAGGCCTTTGCCTACATGCTCTTCCACTTTGAGAAATTCCTAGGCAGTTTCTTGGTAGAATTATGAGTAAGAGTTTGTCTAATTCTCCAAAGTAGCTATTGTTATTCAGCTACAAGGTTGACAGGTAAGGATATGGCTGGCCTATATCCTTTTCTCTATTAGTCAAGAGACTTAGAGAGCATAAATACTTAAATTTTGAAAGGTTACAAAGCCAAATTTTCCCTGTATTTTGCTCTCTCTTCTTGTTTCGATTTATTTGTCTTTTAAAGATTATATTAGCTTCCCCCCCCCCATAATACTGTGTCCACCGGGTTCTCTGATGTAGCTTGGTTCTTTTTTCATTTTATTTTTTTATTGATTATCTTATTTATTTACATTTTTAAATGTTATCCCCCTTCCTAGTGTGCCCTCAGCAAAACCCCTATGCTACCCCCTGCTTCTATAAGGGTGCTTCTCCACCCACCCACTCCCACCTCACTGCCCTAGCATTCCCTTATGCTGGAGCATTGAGCCTTCACAGGACCAAGGGCCTCCCCTCCCATGTAGCTTGGTTCTTAACAGTCTTGCAAAAACCCATGCAGAGAAACTCATGTGCCATTGGTCATAACTGTAGAAAAAAAAAGCTGAAAGATGGCTAGGCTCTCAGATTCTCCAGGGCATTGCTTAATCTCACTTAAACTTAAAATCTATCCCCACTTTATTCTATTACTAGCAAGCTGTAAAGCACAATTTCTTAAACCTCTGAGGTGAAATGTCTTTTTCACTTTTCTGAAGTCTATCCTCACTTGTAGGCAAAAACATGTCAATATGAACTTTTGAGACTGTCTATGCCCAGTTAGCTTTGACGTTATTCACCCTTGAAGTCTACACTGGTGGAGGATTTCATTGTCATTTTTTTTTCTCAAAAGGGGATCTACTAAACTGGGAAGGAATAATAATTGGTAAACTAGTTAAAATGTCAATTCTAAAATAAACATATATTGGTAGATAAGACCACACCCACCTCAGGATTATGAATGCATTTGACCCTTCTGATAAGATATACACTGACTAACTATAAGATCAGATAACCAGCAGGAGTTTAATTTCAAAAAACAATTAAATTCGTTGTTACTTTTGCAGTGTATACTAATCATTCTTAACTCTCTTCTCCCTCCTCTTCATATCTCCCTCCTTCACAGTTAAGTCTATTCACTTGATTTTTTTCTGACCCAGTGAGAAAAACCAGGGCTCTCTATCTGACCATGGGTTTGAAGCTATCTATCAGAGCCTAGTGAGATCATTGGTGTGTATACAACTAAAATCAATTTTCCCCTCTTCCAGAATCTATCAACAGTAAATAGTTCACAGGTAAAGGGTAAAGTCCCTTGAGCACTTCTCCCTTCCTTGACTGATTGGTGCTTAGGACTGGTCTAATGTGCTCCCAGAGCTGATAACTATAGTTTTTGTGAGTTAATTATAGCAGTAGTTATACTGAGTCTAAAGAACAGTATTTTGAAACCTTTAACTCAATTTTCCAGCTCTTAAACACTTCCTATCCTCTTTCTGCAATGTTTCATTGAGCCTGAGAGAAGGTATAAACATCTTGTTTAGGGCTAGACCTACAACCATTGAGGAGTGGCTGCATCTTGGGAAGCCATGAGCCTGTCTGTCTGTATTCATTGCCATTTATTGGAAGGAAAGGCTTCTTGGAAGCTGCTATGTGTCTAGAGAGATAAGCATAGGCATTTGAAAGGCAGGGGGCTGCTATGTTACCCATTAGTGATACTTTCTCTAGTAGGCCTATTATTTCCCTAGACCTCAACTGTTAGCTCGGCTCAGTACCAGACGTAAGTTCTACCCACTTACATAGTGAGCCGCAAACCAGAGGGCAGATGGAACCCCAGAATAACCAATCTGTCATTGCACAGGTGGGTATATCTTACTCTCCATATAGTTTCTTTATATTCTCTTTATCTTGTCTAATATTCTAACAATTTCATACCTTTATCTCCCCAATCTCCTCACCTCTATCGCTGTTTAAGCCCTCTCACCTACAATATTCCTCTCTTTACTTTCTTTTTATCTACATGCTCTATTATACCTTAACCTACTCCTTCTCCTGTCTCTGTCCATACTTCTTGGCTTCCATGGGTACTCTGTGTTAAACTAAGCTAAGGAATTGATGCTGGAATTCACATATGAGAGAACATGTGGTACTTGTCTTTCTGGACCTAGATTACCTCACTTAGTGCAATTTTTATGATTCTATCCTTTTACTTGAAAATTTAATAATTTCATTTTTCAGTACACTTTAGACCCTGGTGTGTGTAAGGACTGCATCTCTGTTATGCATCAACTGAAGAACATCGTGACTGATTCCAGTTCCTACCCATGTGAACACGGCAGCAATCAACATGGTTGATCAGGTATTTCTGTTGTAGGTAGAGTCCTTTGGGTATATTCCCAGGAGTGGCATAGCTGGGTCATATAGTAGATTTATTTCTGGCTTTTTAAAGAAACTTCCAGACTGATTTTCAGAATGGCTGCATTCCTTTATGTCCTTACTAATCATAAGGGTTTCCCTTTCCCTACATCTGAGCCAGCATTGTTAATTGTTATGGTGGTTATTCTGACTGGAATGAAATAGACTCATAAGTAGTTTTCTTTTTAAACATTTATTTTATTATTTGTGTGAGTGTGTAGGGAGGGTTCAGGTTACCCAGAAGATGGTGCTAGGTCTGCTGGTTACAGATGAGCTGACATGTGGGTGCTTGGAATTTAATCAGAGTCTCCTCAAGAGCAACCAGTGTGCTTAACCTCTGAGACTTCTTTCCAGCCCCATCTTAAAGTAGTTTTAATCTATACTTTGTAGTGACTAATCATGGCAAACACCTTTTAAAGTGTTTCTCAGCCATTTATGTTTCTTCCTTTAAGAATTTTATGATCAATTCTGTAGCCTGCATTAAAACTGGTTTCTTTATTTTCTTTGTGTTTAATTTCTTGAGTTCTTTATATATTCTCCTCACTAAATTCTGGGCTGGATATACAACTGCAAAAGGTTTCCTTACATTTTATAGGCTGATTCTTGATGTTTCCTTTGCTGTGCAGAAACTTTTCAGTTTCATGAGAGCCTATCTGTGGATTGCTGGTGTTACTTTCTGTGCTATGGGAGTCCTCTTCAGAAAGTCATTTGATATATCTATATGTTGACATGAATTCATTGTTTTCTCTTCTAAAAGTGTTAGAGAATGAGATACAATGCGATTGTCCTTGATCCACTTGGAGTTGAGTTTTTGCAAGGTGGGAGATAGGAGTATACTTTCATTCTTCTGCATGTTGTTACCCAGGTTTCCTAGTATGATCTGTTAGGCTCCGTTCTTTCTTCCATGTAAGCTTTGGGCATCTTTGTAGCTGTATATCTGGTTTCTCTATTCCATTCTGTCGATCTGAGTTTCCACTTTTGTGACAGTGCCATGCTCTTTATCCTACTATGGCTTTGCAGTACAATTTGAAGTAAGTTGTGGTGACAATTATTGCCATTTTTAAAAATTCAGGATTGCCTTGGCTGTCCTTAGTCTTTCTACTTCAATGTAAATTCTAGGATCATTTTTTTTTTCTGTATCTGTAAAGAATAACCCTGGTATTTCTATTGCAATAGCATTGATGTTGAAAGTTGCTTTTGGGAGGATGCCAATTTATGCAGTATTAATACTTCCAATCCACTTTTAGTCTTCTGGTGTCTTTAATTTCTTTCTTCAGTGTCTTAAAATTTTAATTGTTATAGGTCTTCCATTTCCTTGGTTAGTTTACTTCTAAGTGTGTGTGTGTGTGTGTGTGTGTGTGTGTGTGTGTCTATGTTTGTCTATTATCAATTAGACTGGCTCCCTTTCCTTGAGTTTTTTCAGTATGTTTGCCATTGTTTTATAAGAAGGTTACTGATTTGTGTGTGTTACTTTCATATCATGCCACTCTTGTGAAAGTGTTTATTAGCTCTAAGAGTTTTTGTTTGAATCTGTAGAGTCTCATATGTATAGAATCCTATTATCTCCCATAGGGATACTTTAACTTTTTTTCCTATTTGTAATTTATTTCTTTGTCTTGTCTTATTGCTTGACATAAGACCTTAAGTACTATATTGAATAGGAATAAAGACAATAGACACCCTTGTCTTGTTCCTGATCGTAGTGGGAATGCTTTGAGTGTTTCTCTATTTAACATGATGTTGAATGTTTTTCTCACATAGCCCCCTTTTCAGTTAAATTACTAGCTTACTAGCGTCTCTTTATGATTATGAAATCAGCTATCTGAAATGCACCAGAATTACTTGTATTTGTCTGTAACTATTTAAAATACTGATGAATGAAAGAATACTTACAAACATACCAGTATTTAAACATACAAATGATAGGATTTTTCCAACTTTAAAAAATGCCTGTTCACACAGAAGCCAATTTATGACATCTGTTTTAATGATATGTAAACAGACACATCCCTCCACTGATTACACACAAACTCTGTATAAATGCCTTTTTTGACATCATTAATTTTTAGAGGCAAAGTGGCTCCATAGAAACAAAATAGCTCGGAAAACTCGACAAAAAACAACTAATGGTAGAAAATAAATATTAATTGCATCAATCTGTTACTGGCATATTTTATTACTTTTGTTTTTGAGACAGGTCTCTCTATATGGCCCATAATTACCTGGAACCCATGATTCTCCTGGCTTACTCCACCCACTCACCTTTGATACATTGTCACACATAGTTTCTTGTCTTTTTTCGGGTGTTCAAGTATACTGTGTGTCTCTGAGTTAAAACTTAACCAATGTTCAAATGATCTTCCAAATAGAGACCTGCTATAGATTGGGACATTCACACTATAAGAGTATAAGAGCCCTGGACAGAAAGGTATAAGATGAGAAGAAATGCTTTGCGTGCTGGCAATACATCTACGCATCTACTTAAGGTAGACTGGATCTTGCTGGGCTGACCTGAACTTGCAGGTCCTTCCTACTTTCCTGTGTTCTATTTTCTTCCATATTTGCTCACTCCACTATTTTGTAATGAGTGCAAAGTGAGACATCCAACTAACTTAAGAATGCTTGCCCATGCCACAAATTGTCTTATTAAACATGTTTTATTCGTCTAAAAACACAATTTCCACCTATAATAATTTTTGTAATAAACAAGTGGGACTAACAATCACCACCACCTTGGACATGCTTGTGGGCAGTACCAGGTAGTAGACCTTCTTCAGGAAGGCCCTGCAGCAGCTACAGTCCTGACAGAACACAGTTCAAAGTCAGTCACTGCCAAATTCCATCTGGACCTGGGTTGCTTTGAGTTTGGAACCATTTCATTACTATTCATTCTCATTACTAGCTAATATATTTATGCTATTTATTTCTTCTTGTTTTAATTTTGGGATGTTATATGAATTTGAAATTTATTTGTTTCTTTTATATTTCCCAATTTAGTGGGATATAGTTTTTTAAAGTATGTCTTTGTGATTTTCTGAATTTAATTAGTATCTGTTGGTTGTAATGTCTCATTTTCATCAGAATTTTATTAATTTGGGCTTTCTATCTTTTGACTAATTTGGCTAGGGGCATGTCAGTCTTATTTCTGTCTTCAAAAGCCAACTCTTTGTTTCATAGATTTCTTACATTTTTTTCAAGTTCATCAATTTGTTTCTTCAATCTTAATCATTTTCACCCATCTGCTGATTTGGAGTTTGAGCTGTAATACTGGTAGTAGTAGTAGTAGCAGCAATAGTAATAGTAATAATAATAATAATAATAATAATAATAATAATAAGCCATTGAGGTTCATAATTAATATATTTGAGAATGTCAGCTTTTTGATGTGTGCATTTATGGCTATAAACTTGCTTCTTAGTACTGTCTTCACTGTGTTCCATAGATTTTGGTAAATTGTGTATTCATTTTTATTCAGTCATAGAAACTTTTTAAAATGTATTTCTTAATTTTGCCAGTGCCAATTTGTCATTCAATATTGTGTTAGTGTGTTGTTTAAACTCCATGGGTCTGTGTGGCATCTCTTGTTGATATCTTGCTTTATTCCATTCTGGTTATATGGAATACAGGATGTTACCCCAACATCTCTATATTGGTTGAGATTTGCAATGTGTCCGAATATAAAGTAGAAGTGTTTTGGATATTTCATGTGGTGCAGACTCACGTGGTGGTGTTTTGCTGTGGTAAGACCCATGGGAAGACACATGATGTTTGGAGAGAGTGCAAATAGGATTCAAAAGACAGTGACAACACTCTTGCATCCTAGTTGTGCAATGCTTCTTTGGTCTTTTTTCTTTGTCTTCTCCTTAGCTGATCTTTACTTCATTGGGAGAGGCACAGAAGAGAATTTCTCCTGAAGTCCTGGCTTGCCATGGTCACTCATGCTGACTTGTCCTGATTTGTCAGAGATCTGGAGGTTTCTGCGGGATTGTGCCACCACTGCTGATTCATATTTTGTATCCTGACACTGCTCAACTGGACTGCTGGTATCCTGACAAATGAGGATTAGAATTGCCCCCAAGGAACTAGTTCTACACAGGTCTACATCTTCTTGTCTTATTTACCGTTTTTTCTCCCCTACTTTTGGACAATGAGCTAGAGGTGGGGGGAGGTCAAAGAAGCTGTGAATTCTTATTAAAAGTAGGTTTAAAAAAATCTAAGCCTACACCAATATGTGGCTACTTTTGGAGATGGTTCCATGAGCTGCAGAGAGGAAGGTTTTCTTCAGATTCTGTAGGTGTCTATTAGGGTCAGGTCATTTATAGTGTCATTTAACTCCAAAGCTTCTGCTCACTTTCCATCCAGAGGACTTATCTGTTAGTGTCATGGAGTGTGGCAATCTCCTACTATTACTATATTGAGTTCAAGCTGTGGTTTAATAGAAATAAATAAATAAATAGCATTTATTTTATGAAATTGAATGTCCCTGTGTTTGGTTTATGTATGTCTACAACTGTAATATCTTCTTGATTGGCTGCTTCCTTAACGAATATGAAGTGACCCCCCCCCTTATTTCTTTAGTAGATTATGTTTGAAGTGTATTTTTGTCTGGTATTAGAACACCTTTCCATGCTAGTTTTCCTGGTCAATTTGCTTGGATGCTTTCTCCATCCCTTTATCATAATATGGTGTCTGCCTTTGTCAGGTTTGTCTGTTTTCTAATCTAATCTGCTAATCTGTGCTGTTTTAGGAGGATGATTGAGACCATTGGTATTTAGAGTTATTATTGAAATGTATATTAATACTTGACATTTTGTTGTTCTGTGATTTCTGTAGACCTTTCTTTTAAAATAATTTTAAAAATTAATTTACTCTCATTTTTTGTATAAAAATAATTTGCCTGCATGTGAGTATGTGTACCACATGTGCCTGGTACCCACAGAAGCCAGAAGATGGTGTTGAATCTCTTGGAACTGGAAGTATGGATGGTTGTGAGCCACCATCTGGATGCTTGGAATTCCACCTGGGTCCTCTGCAAGACCAAGTGACTTTAACTGCTGAACCATCTCTCTAGCCCTGTATCTTGTAGTTTTTTTGACTATCAGTCCTGGTATCTCTCCCTTCTCCTATGCCATATTGGATGTGTCTTGTTCCTCTCTTTAGTTTGAAATATTCCTTCTGGAATCTTTTGTGGTGACTTAGTAGTCATATATTTCTTTAGTGTCTTTTATTATGAAGAGGTTTTACTCCATCAGTTTTAATAGACAGCTTTTCAGGGTGTCTCAGTCTGAGTTGGCAGTTGTTATCTTTTAGAACTGTCTTTTGTTTAAGTTGCTGTCCTTAGCGGATGTAACTGTAGTTACATTATAGTTGTGATGGGGCTAGTAGTGTCCATATTGTCTTGATTTATGATATTATTTGAGTTTTATTGGATACAAGCTGGGTATCTGGGGTTAGGATATTGGCTATCTTTTGGCAAATTTTTAACCTACCAGTCTGGATCCAAGGTAAGGTATTAGGCTTAGTACCTTAGGATAGTCTTGAGGGCACAGGGTGAAGGCTGTAGTCTGGATACAGAGGTAGGATGTACCACTGTATGCAGGTCTGCTCTAGGCCCATGTCAGTAATGTAGAATGGCTATATTATATGGATCTAGGGATAGAGGGATGGTAAGGAACAATATAGCTTACTGCTGAGGGCAGGTTGAACATAGGTCTTAGTAAGATCCAGGTAATTCTATGAGCCATAAAACAAATTGGAAAGACACTGCCATGAAACCTGAGGAAGAATGGTGCCAGCAAGCTCTTGGTGGGGCCTGAAATTCTGGAAGGGTAGGGAGAGGATGAATGTAGTATGCTGATCCAGAAGCAGACTATAGCAGTTGGGGTCTTGGAGGAAGCTCATTGGAGCCAAAGGAGGGATGTGTGAGACTATAGGCAGAGAGACATGATTGGGTTCTCTCAGAATATTTTACTCTGAACTTTTCTGAATTGCAATAAATTTTGTGTCTTTAATGAAAACATCATCTGGTACATACAGCTTAAGTTTGTTTTCCATAAGAGTAAATCAATAAAAGAAGAGAGACTACTTTTTCTTTTGTTAGCATAGATTAATTATATAAATACAGGGTTCTTTATGACATTTTATGTACATATATAATGTACTTTGAACACAAACTCCATATTTATGCTCTTGTCTCCTCTTAGGTTTGTCCCCTTCCTCTTCTAAAATAGTTCTGTTTCTATTTTCTTGTCTCTTTTTGTCTTTTAAAAAAATCTATATTCAATGTATACCAGAAAACATATTTGTCTTCCTGAACCTGTGGTATTTTACCTAATTTAATAATCTCAGTTCCGTTCATTTTCCCAAAAAATGACATATTTTTTATTACTTCTATGGCTGAATAAAATTTTATTGTTTATATACACCATATTCTCTTTATCAATGCATCCATTAATCAGCACCTAGGCTGATCCTATAACTTGTCTGTTATGTATGGCACCATGTTACATAAATATATGCATGAAGATATTTCTAGAAAAGTTACTCAATACTTTAGGAATAGAAACCTGGTTTAATTCTTCCCAACATGTTGCAATTAAGCTTTACTGTTAACTGGAAAATTCAGGCCTAGGTTCAATCTGCAGTATTGCAACAAAAGGGTAGGGTGCAGAAGAACAATTGGAGGAAATTTTAAAAAGGTATTTAATTTATATCTTGAGGAACTGAGGCTCAAAGGACCCAGAGCAGACTATTCACTACTCTTTATACATGCTCCAAAGCAAACAGACCAATAAACAATCTAATCAGTCTTTTAAAATGTTTTGAAAGACTGACATATGCTGTGGAAATCAAAGCTCTCATATGGGTATTTTGATGCTGTCTGGGTTTTGTCAGACATAAAATGCTTTGCTTCTGCCTTGATACAAAGGACACAAATAATCAGATTGCAACTTGTCAACATTGACCTCTGATCATGTCTAGAGAGCTGTTGACTCTTTCCTCTTAAGGACAGTAGCTGACAGCATTGCATTAATACTTTTTTGATAGGGTTTCCAAGATGTGCAGCACTTGTCTGTTGTTCTTTACTATCTCAGACACCTAAGTGTCTACTTTTTTAATGGCGAAGTAACTAAATAGGTGAGTTATGTCTGAGTTAATTGGAGTCTCTTGTGCATGTATGCTAGCGTGTATATGGAAATTATGATTGACAAGTGAGCACCAGAGCTCCTACTAACTGGAATATAAACATGTGCATGACTCCCAGCCTTTTAATGTGGGTTCTGGGATAACATTCAGGTCAATGTTTTCAAGGTAAGAGCTTTACAAATGTCCACCTTTCCAGCCCCTGATATTTCTTAAGAGCATGGATCAGAAATGATCACCCACTTTAACTGCTCCTGCTGTTGAGGTTTTTTTTTTTTTAATTTTTTGCTAGCTACTGTAATACTAAGTATGAGGTCCCAAGACTTGAATTCTGAACCCCCAAGTTATTTCTGATTGGTAAATAAAGATGCCAACAGTAAATAGCTAGGCAGAAGAGACAGAGATAGGTTTTAAGTTTTCTGGTCTTGGTGTCAGAGAGGAACCAGATGGGGAGAAGAAAGTACAGGAGGAAGAGCCCTGGGTTAGGAATAAAGAGAATGTGGTCCTGTGAGCTGACCAATTGGAGTTAAGAGCAGCCCAGATGAAACATACTAAGTAATAACTTGGGGTTATCAATAGGAAAATAGATTCTAACAGCATGGAGGATAAGCAGCTGCCCAGCTCTTGTGTTGTTTAAGGCTTATTGTAGATCTAAAGGTGTGTGTGTGTGTGTGTGTGTGTGTGTTTCATACAGGAACTTAAATGGTCTCAGGTAGGGTAGAAATCTCATGTCGGGATTAAATAATTACCACAACACTTATAGGCAAATTAGAAAGATAACTGACACTCATGTGTCTAAAATAGTTGGTCAAGTAGGTTCATTGTAGTAGAGTTTTGAAGTGATAGTCATAGTCAACATTGGATATTAGTCTTCTAAAACTTGACATTATTAAAAAGTTTCAGTTAAGGAGTAGATTCAGGATAGTATGGTTATTAATTTTTATGAAAAATTAGAAAAATATGAAGCTGAAAGCAGCAATAAAATATCAGAGGGTGTGGTTACTTTGGTATATACTGCATTATATTATTAATTAATTAATTAATTTTTTATTTGTATATATATATGTGTGTGTGTATATGTATGTATGTATATATGTATGTACGTATGTATGTATATATGTATCTGGGCATATACTTGCCACAGAATATATATGGAAGCCAGAGAACAGCTTTATAGACTCAGCTTTCTTCATCCACTATGACTAAATTCACATCATCAGGTTTGGTAAGTGCCTTTATCCACTGAGCCATCTGGTCAACCCATAATACTGATGAATTTGTATAAACTGATGCAGAACATGTCAGTTAAACACGCAGACTGTGACTGAGGATTAAATGAAACAAATTGTATTATGTATTAAGTGGTCTTAGGTGATTTGACTAAACTATTTTTAACAATGAGAGTTAGTTCTAGAATCAGTTTCTCATTTCTATGTTTACTTTAATAGCAATGAAAATGTCAAAACAGAAACAAAGCCATTAGAGAATTAAGATAGACTTCAGAAAACAAAGTTATTTACTGTATTTTTAGGGTGTTTGTAATCGTCTCCTTAAAGGAGTGTTTCCCTTCCATTCAGTCTATATGCTGTGCTGGAACTTCCTCCCAAACACAGAGCAATTGTGTGAGACAGGCATACGTATCCTCACTTCTCAATGGGTTTGTCAAAAATTTACACTTAGTTATCACCAGAGAAAACATCATCAATATCCTATGAGCAAACACATCAACAGAAATATCCCTAAAGAACCCACTACTATGAACTTTGTCTCTAATACTAATTTCTAACTTATTGAATCAAGGTATAAGACTTGAGGAAATAGAAGGTTTGGGGAGGTTAGATGAACTTAGAGCACTTTACAATGCAAAAATGTACTGAAGTTCTTACTAATCCCACATATACAAAAAGAAATATATTTCCACAGTGATAAAGCTGTATCAAAAGAACATAGGTATTAATGAAAAACTCCTAATTGTCAATATTTTATAGCCTTTCTCCCAAGGTATGACACTGGACTTGATCTAAAGTAGAATACAAATGCCCACAAAACTACACTGGAAAATACTTTTTTAAATGAACAAACTGGTGAAAACAGATAAGAGTCCTGGGTAGAAAAATTTCAAATATTTTGTATGGTCACTCTGCCCTCAAGGTGATGAGCATAATGTGTATGTGTGTGTATATATGTGTGTGTGTGTGTGCATGTGTGTGCATGTGTGTGCAATACATATGTGCTTTTGAGTCTTTCCATATATATAGGTCAGGAGAGGTTTCCAAGATGCCTGTACTGTCAACCCACACCCATCACTTTGTGGCTGGGGTCTCTGAGCCAGGCATTCCTCCTCCTTGGACAGCCTGGGAGCCAGAAATCCCTAGTAATTCTCCCACCTCTATACCTGGGAGCTGAAGTTAGAGAAATCCAGATGCTTGGCTTGCTATGTGCATGCTGGAATCTGAACTTCAGTCCTCAGGATTGTGGGGCAAGTGCTCTCAACTCCTGAGTCATCTTCCAAGATTTAAGATGACTATAAAATTGTCTGCTGCTTACGTGTGAGCTAGGCATAAGAACTTCTTTCAACGTTAAAGTGGGGAAAAGTAATTTCAATGTAGAGAAACTCTACAAACACTATTTTAGACAAAGATGAAAGTTTTGATGAAAAAATCAGTATGTGTGTGTATAGCAGAAATAATAAAAAAGAGATTCCATTTGAGTGGGGGAGGCATAGGAAGAGTTGGAGGTAGAGGGCATTGGAGGGGCTAGAGCTATGAGGGGGAAAAAGTGATACAATTATATTTAAATAAAAAATGTATAAAGGCTCCAGAAGTCCATCATAAAATTACCTCAAACAAAACATGATAAGTACCTAGGATCTGGGCAGTATGACTCAAGACAAGTATGGCCACTAAAAGTTTGGGTGAGAACTGTCCCAGTTAAGAGAAAGCCAGAGAGATAAGGCAGTTATTTATACTCTAGTGTTTAGGATGAGATCTTAGGTAAAAACTAAGGAAATAAGAATAAAATATGAGATTTAGTTAATAATAAACCACTTCCTGTTCATTAATCATAATAGATGCTGTGGTGCTTGAATAGGTTTGGCCTCCATGGACTCATGTGCTTGAATGCTTGGCCCACTGGAAGGAGTACTATTAGGATGTGTATCCTTGTTGGAATAGGTGTGGCGTTTTTGGAAGAAGTGTGTCATTGTGCAAGTGGGCTTTGAAGCTCCTAAGCTCAAGCTCTGCCAAGTGGAAGAGAAAGTCTTCTCCTGGATGTCCTTAAATCAATATGTAGAACTCTTAGCTCCCCTACCACCTTGTCTGTCTGCATGCTGCCATGCTTCCCACCATGATGATTATAGACTGAACCTCTAAAACGTTAAGCCAGCCCCCATTTAATGTCTGCCTTAGAGTTTCCTTGGTCACAGTGTCTCTTGACAGCAATGAAACCCTAACTAAAACAGAAGTGTTACTCTAATGTAAGATATACTGGTGTATGGAGACTTTGGTACTGACTTTAACTTTTCTAAAAATCTAAATCTTACAAGATAAGTTCATTTAAAAATATACAGTTGAAAGCAAAAGTTTCAAATAGTTTATTTTGGGGGGCGTGGGTGGTTGGACAATCAGGAGAAAATTTATTGGCTCATAGTCATCCCTTCTGTTCATTAATTGATACATATATTTATTTATTAGTTTATTAGTTTTGGGATTTTTGTTTGAGGCAAGGGCTTGCTATATAGCATTGACTGATGTGGAACTTCCTATGTGTACATAACTGGCTTTGAACTTTTAGCAGTCTTCCTGCCTTTTCTTCCTGAGTAGTAGGATTTCAGATCTACACAATCATGCCTACTTATTTTGGCCAAGTCTTGTGAATGGTGGATGAGCATTCTACCCGCTGAATTATACCCTAGTTATTTATCGATATCTTCAATTACCTAACAAATGTATATGCATATATATATATATGCACCATAGCACCAGATTACAGGTCAGTACAGATCAGAATATGTACCTCCTCCGTTCAATGGTTGACATTCCCTTGAGTAGTTGTATATCACAGGTGGTTGTAGTTTAATTCCCTGTGGCAGAGTAGTAAACTGATGTCATTTGGTAGAATTCAGAGAGAAATGCTGAAGTGGAGGTAGCTATTACAAAATGACTTGGATTCTAATTATGTATGGGCTATAGTGTATAAATAAATCTACTAAAACTGAAGAGGGAAGACATTGTGTGAAAGTTTTTTCTCTCCTTCTATCATGTGGTTTCCAAGGATCAAATGCTGTTCATCAGGGTTGGTGGCAAGTGCCTTTGATTGCTGAGCCATCTCACTGGCCTGCTTTATATCTTTTTGACCATGTGATCTTTCAGTGCCTTGTGGTGTCAAAATAGGTACCTTTTTTGTGGTGGATCACACCTTCCCATTTCCTCCTTTTATTAAGCCATTAGCTCACTTTCAGAAGCCAGCTTTTTTTTTTTTTGACAGAAGTTGATCTTATTTATAAGTCCTATGACACAGAATAAATGATTTAATTATTCTCAAGGTCACTTTGACTTCTATCAAGATTATATTCTGCTTATTCAACTGTAAGATGTGCTAACTGCAAGATATATTCAGCACTGCATAAAGCAGTTTCTAAAGTATGAAGATATCCATTCCTTTGGAACAGCAGCTACACTGTTGGTGAAAGCTGGCTAGAAATCCACCTTCAACTGGATGATCTAGTGGTATTCTCCATGCCTGCAGAAATAACCCACAGCATAAATCTGTGTTTTCTGAAAATACCACATTATGTTCTTGGGGACATTGGCATGGAAATGATCTCTAGTGTAAAATCTGTCTTAGATATATGGAACTCTCCAGAAGGAATATTGGATTATTGTGCTCTGTAGCTTTGCAAACCATCTTTCTTGGATGGCAGCAGAAAGCTTCAATCTACTTGCATGAATTATAAATGACACCAAGTCCTCTTGTTAAAGTAGCTACAGGATGCTTTTCTAAGAAAGCCCTTCAGCCTGTATGCATTATTATGCAAGTGTCACACTAAAGATTTGCCTTTAGAAATACTTTGGTACTCTAAACAGTTTTTAATAAATTGAACATAAAACTCAAAGACTGGTTTTTCTTTCTTTCCTTCCTTCCTTCCTTCCTTCCTTCCTTCCTTCCTTCCTTCCTTCCTTCCTTCCTTTCTCCCTCCCTCCCTCCCTCCCTCCCTCCTTCTCTCCCTGCCTCCCTGCCTTCCTGCCTTCCTTCCTTTTTTCTTTTTTTCTTTCTTTCAACTTTTTTAGTTCTCAGGATGGTGCTGACATAAATTTAACCTGAGAAATGAAGTCATGGCTTTTAAACAATTATCCCCAAAGAAGAATTGATTATAAAGAAAGACTGCCTGTGATAGGGAGTGAGTGGAAATAACATTGATTCTGAAACAGTCTCTTAGAAGTCAGACTCTAAGATGCCTTAACATTGCTACTGTCCATATATAAATGGGGCAAAACCTGAATCAAAGGCCCCAAACACTGCCCTTTGTAAAGACACAGTTAGCTTAGTTCACAATCTTTAACATATCCTTAAAATCTTTCTACATACTGCAGGCATGTCCAGGCTTTTGCCATTTCAACAGTTTTTCTTTGGTGAATGCTAAAGAAATTATGAAATAAACATAGGTTAGGTTTTAGAAACTTGTCATTTCAGAGTTCATGAAATAAAACCAGAATCTTTGAGGACTCAGGAATGAATATTCAACAGAAAAAAATCCTGTCTATTATTTTATTTTATTTATTTTATTTTATTTTTTTTGAGATTGAGTCTCTCTGTAATCCTGGCTATCCTGGAGCTCCCCATGTAGATCAGGCTTGCTTCTCACTCACAGAGACCTGCCTGCCTCTGCATACTGAGTGCTGGTAACAAAGAGGTAAGCTGTGATGACCCACTTAAAATTTCTCTTTTTCTTTCTTTGAGACAGTGTCTTTTTGTGCAACTCCAGCTGATCTGGAACTTGTTATGTAGGCCAGGGTAGCCTAAAGTTCACAGAGATCTGTCTGCCTCTATTGCCTTAGTGCTGGGACTAATGTTGTGTACCACCATACCTGCCCTAATAATGTAAGTTTTGTATTAGTAATTGGTAAAATAAAAAAATAATATTTTGCTAATCCAAATTCATTTTTGCTCCAATAAAGGCATATTTATTTACATATGTATGTATATAAAAAGTAGGTAGAGTCTAGGATGTACCAGGAAGGGACCAAATACATATGCATTGTATTAGATAGTGTAGATTTACAATGTTTTTTAAAACAACAAATACTGAAAACGATGTTACTGTGTTGACATTATGCCATCTTATTCTGCTATAGAAGACATACTAGGACCTTGGAAAGCACATAGAGTTGCAAACATATGTCAGTAAGTCTATAGAGAGAGTGTGTTCTCTAGGGCTAGCTATTTGTGCAACTGAGGGGAGTCAGTTACTTCTGGAACTTCAAAATTCTCACTTGTGAGAAAGATTTTTATAGACATGCTGTGAATGACTGAACTTTAGAATGGCAAAGTTAGAGAAACCTATCCTTCCAGGCTCACTAAGCCTTCCTTAAAATTAAGGACTTTGTGAATCATATAAGAAATTCATCAAAGCAATTTTAAAGAATAATGAAAGATGCTTTTAATCCCAGCACTCTGGAGGCAGAGCTAGGAGGATCTCTGAGTTCAAGGACATCCTGGTTTACAGTGCAAGTTCCAGGACAGCTAGAGCTACACAGAGAAACCCTGTCTCAGGTTAAAAAGGATGGGGCTTAAAAAGCATGCACGGTGGGGAGCACATCTGGAGTTAACTTTGGCTGACTTATTGGTCGTGATTAATCGTGAATGAGTCTGCAGACATGTGTCTTTGTTTATAGTTAAGACATGTGTTATATCTTGCCAATGTCCTCTGCTTACACATATGTGCCTGAGAGACTGTCCAAGCCTGAAGGAAATGGTCTTAGTCAAACATAGATACTGTGTACCATAAATTTGCCAAGTAAGCATTTGTGGTGATTGTTTAACTTCCTGGACTTAGTCATGCTTTCTGCTGCTTGCCTTTAAAAGATACTGAGAAAATACACTTGCAGCTGGCATGGTATTTACCAGCAGCCCTCCCATATCTGTCTCTTGCATCTTCTTTCTGCCATTCCTATTATCATTCTTACTTTTCCCAGTCATGATCTTCTTGTTGACTGACTGGTAGGCTCTGTAAGAATGGCACCTAACATGGAGCTCAACTACAGGGGACAAAGTGAAGGACACTGAAGAAAAAGTGAGTGGTCAGAAAAAGTAAAAGAAACTCAGAAAAGGGGAGTTTAGTGTGGTGGGTATTTCTCAGGAGTAAAAGACATAGGAAACTGTAGGTAAGGGAGCTCAGAAAAAGCAAAAGACAGGAAAAAAAAGGGGAAATGGAAACTTTTTTTTAAATGTTGAAAGTAGGGCAACAGCAATTGCATAGTTTTATAGATTTTGTAGAGAAGGCTTGTCCTTGGATTTCTGAGGAAGATACAATAAGTTTAGCAACCTGGAAGAAAGTTGGAGAAAGACTTCAAAACTATTATGATGTGCATGAACTAGGTAAAGTGCCTATAGATACTTTTAGTCTTTACACCCTGACTAGAGTTAGGAGAGACAAGTGGGTTTTGGAGAATCAGTCCTCTCCTCTGTCCAGGAATGCTTTGAGTTATGATCCAATCCAGCAAGTTAAGGTCTGAGAAAAAATGTTTTTGTAAAATGTTTGAGATGAAAAAACACAAATGATTAAGGTTAGAGGATGGAAAAGAACTTGGATGATGATGATTTAGAAATAAAAAAATACTTCAGATTAAAGATGTTTAAAGAGTGTAAATGCAAATAAAATATTTAAAGTTGGTAAATGCAAGTTATAAATATTGTAGGGCCTTAGAAGATATTTTAAGGTATATAAATGCAAGTTATAGAGATATAAGAAATTATTTAAGGTATAAGAAATTGGAAAATGTTTCATATTCTCCTCTACATGCTATTGTTATTTCAAAGTTCAGAATTTTAACATTGATCAATAGAATTCTGATAAACTAATGGAACACTGCCAGTTTACAATTCAGTCACAAGCTCAAGATTTTAATTTCCCTTTGGTTGTCTTCTGAATACAAACTTAAAGATGCTTCTCATCATGCCAAAAGAATCTCTGTTCAATCTGCATATCTATAGCTGTAAACCTGTAGCTTTTACTAGATCTCAAAGGCATGAGTCTACTCCTATTGTCTAATAGATACTTGTTAACTACTTTCTCTAAAATATGGATTTCAGTACAATGGTATATCCTTTTGTAAACTAAAGTTCACATAAACTTCAGGAAATCAAGAATTCTAAGACTTGAACCAGCCTGTCACAGATCAAATGGACTCCAGATAAGTACACCTGCCTGTTTTGATCCAATCCAGCAGGTTGCCCCAAATATAAATTGAATGAAGTAAAATATATAATATAGGTTAGAATTTATATATATATTACATGTATCATCAAGATGTCCTTCCCTTAATAATTACATATATCTTCACATACATTTGTATATATAAATTAGCCACACTAAATATAAATTATACTAGTTAAATATAAATTACACACATTAAATATGATTTTATGTTAATATATACATTAAATATAGATCATATACATTAAATATTAATTTTATATTTCAAGTGAAAATTATATACTTAAATATAATTCATATATGTTAGGGATGAATTAAATATGAGTTAAATCTTTAAAATATAAGTTAAAATCTATATTAGATATGTAATTTCACATGTTCTCAAGTATAGGGAATTATAGATTGAGCCCATGGAGCTCTAAAATATCAGTTATGAAAAAGGGAGAGTTATATATTCCTTTACCACAAAATTTTCTTTAAAAAATTTTTGACCCTTGATGACAAGAGACTCTCTGCTGCTGAGTGTCTATGGCATCCTACAATTATGTATACTTATGCACAGGTGAAAATGGAAGGATCCACTTACTTGCATATGGCATGGTCCTGATCTGGTATTAAAGGAATGTGATGGTTTGGTATATGCTTGGCCCAGGGAGTGACACTATTTGGAGGTGTGGTCTTGTTGAAGTAGGTGTGTCACTGTGGATGTAGGCTTAAAGACTCTTGTCCTAGCTACCTGGAACCTAGTCTTTTCCTAGTAGCATTTCATAAAGATGTAGAACTCTCAGCTTCTCCTGCATCATGCCTGCCTGGATGCTGCTATGCTCCTGCCTTGATGACAATGGACTGAACCTCTGAACCTGTAAGCCAGCCTCAATTAAATGTCATTCTTATAAGAGTTGCCTTGATCTTGCATGTTTTGTTCACAGCAGTAAAACCATAACCAAGACATTGGGGAAAAGGACATGTTTGTGTTTTTTCTCAGGATGTTAAAGGAGTGTGGTGGTTGCCAGAGTAATCTTCATGTGAGACACACTGATGCTGGGACAAAGAATGATGCTGACTGTGATCTTGTTGAGTTCCCTGGCAATGATGATGGACAAGCTGTATTGGGCATTTGTTTCTGTCCCACCTTTGCTACATCCTTCTGTATGGTCAAGCCTGGAAATACTTGTGACCTCTAATAATACTCAGCTATTATGGTTTCCTTGGTCTGAGAGTAAAAAGTATTCCCAATTTGCGAATCACACTGCTATGGGTCAGGTAATTTTGTCAAAACAAATATTCTACCTATTTGTTTTACTAGAAATAATATCAATCCTGGATGTATTTTTTTTTGGCCCCTCAGACTTGGATGAAGAATATCTCTAAGAGTGCAATGCAAAACATTAAGATGGAATGCCTCTATCTCAGACTGGACAAACTGCCTTGTCTTAGGCTTTTAGATCTTGTAATATAAAGAGCATGGAGACTGTAGAACCTGCCTTTGAAAAATCAATTAAATGGAGAAGTTGTTATAATGGCCCTCCTCTTTAATGTGACCAGTTATCCTAACTCAATCATGGACTGGTCTGGAAATTAATCCAATATTGGACAAAAGGAAATAGCAGTGGCCATTTGGACAGCTAGTTCTGGACATTTTCAGATACATATTTGGAAATTGGCAGCTACCTTGTATGATGTTATATTTGGTGTGGGCTAAAATTGGAACAGGTTCTGGGGTTAAGGTAAATGTAACATCCTGTGTTACCCTATCTTTTTTTTTTCTAATAGGAAACGTTTCCTTTGTTATTGGCTTTAATAATGAGTTCAATGTTCTTTATTTTAATTATCTTTTGTCCAATTGTGACTATATAGTAATATGATGGTCAATCTGTAATAGTAGTACATTGACCGGCTTTTAGCATGATTCCTGTAAATTTATATGAACCCTGATACTATAAAAAAGGCTTACAAATATTGGAAGAATTAGATCATGCTCTGGCAAAGAGCAAACATATCATTGGGCTGATTATTGCTGGCATTGTTGTTCTTGTGACATTTATAGCCAGTGCTACTACTTCTGCATTAGCTTTAACACAAGAGATACAAATAACTAGTTTTGTTAACCATCTTGCAGAAAATGTAACCAATGCCCTAAGTATATAAGAGGATTTGGATAGACAGCTAGAGGAAAGAACTGACACATAATATGATATAGTACAGATCACAGGAGATGAAGTACAAGGAATGAAAGTCAGGAGCCATTTGGAATGCCATGCTCAATTATCTATATGTATTTGTATAACTCCAAAAATATATAATGAGAATTAGTCTAATTGGACCAGAGTTAAAAAGGCACCTTCCAAGTATATGATATAATACTAATACTTCTTTAGATTTTTTTAGCCCTGAATAAGGAGGTTATAAGTTTAAAAAATACAAAGCCTTTGTTTTTGACACTGCTAGCTTTAAAATGACATTCTGAAAAGGTTACAGGCTGTTTTTCCTTCATGGTCCTTGTTTATATCTTTCTTATTGAGCACTGCAGCACTTAGCTTTATGATTTTTTATGGCCTGTCTATTACCTGTTGTTTTGAGAGGAATTATCAGACCTTTTACAGATATCAAAGCAGAGTTACATAAATTCAAGTTCCAACATCTTCCCTAGAAGAAGTTGATAGTCAATGATGGGTAAGATCATCTTGAAAACCTTCTCAACCTTAGACAGGCCATGAAGACAAGATTAATCATGTGTCAATGGTGGGTAAGAGCTGTGTTTTTAGATGGCAACCTAAGACAGGTACAACTTTCTGCTCTGTGATTGATAAGGTATGTGGCTCTTATAGATAAAAAAAAAGAACAGGTAAGATTCTCTCAGAGGTGGATCAACCTAAGACCAGGGCATGAGTGCTAGGATTTATGTACCAACAACAGGTAAGGTCTACACTGCTTGAGGGGATGCCTAAGACAGGCACAGTCTTTCTGTTCCAAAACACGAGACACCTTTGGCTTGTATAGATAAAAAATGGGGACATGTGGGGAACTCATCTGTAATTAACTTTGGCTGACTTCTTGCTTGTGATTAATCATGAATGTGTATGTTGACGTCTATCTTTGCTTATAGTTAAGACATATGCTATATCCTGCCAAGTTTCTCTGCTTACACATATGTCCTTAAGAGACTGTCCAAACCTGAAGGAAGTGGCCTTAGTAAAACATAGATACTGTATACCATAAACTGTCCACATAACCATTTGTGGTCATTGTTTAACTTTCTGAAATTGGTCTTGCTTTCTGTTGCTTGTCTTTAAAAGACACAGGCTTATACTCACAAGGAAAATTTCAGACAAATGCAGTTAATGACAGTCTTATGAGCTGCTTAACTGTATGTTTGTGAACAGGTAAGGCTATTCAGTCAGAGAAACTCCCTTGGGTAAGAGAAGCTTAGGGATATAGGCCCAGTAAATGTGCCATTGTGTCCTAGAGCAGACAAAAAAAAAAAAACATATTATTTATCAGTTGTGGAGATCTGCTGGAAGTATGAGATTTAGTTTGGAATGAGATACCAGCTTTAGATTATTAATTAAGACCTATCATTCTAATATAGTGTTTTGAATAATAGGAATAACTATTACTGAGATTAAATAGAGGTTTCTTCCCAACTTCCTGTCTGTTCAATATTCTGCAAAACTTAATTTTAGACAAATTATTTTGATATAATACAAGATAAAATAAATATGCTTCACCAAAACTAATCAAAATTACACACAAGATTTCTGAGGAACTGGAGAATTTACTTGTAGGAAGCCGCGGTTTGCGCTGGCAAAATCCGCCATTGCAAGATGGCGCTGGCATCTGGTGCTCCTCCTAGTAAACAAGTAAACTGCGCATGTGCTATGGTAAAAGCGCGCCAAAGTCATAGCCCATCCCAGGGCGTTTTGGCAGGCTACGAGTAAGCAGCCAATCAGAGGTGAATACGCCGCTCTAAGGGTATATAAACAGTGCTTTTTCCGGGCCTGTGGTCTTCCTCCATTTTGTTTTGGAATAAACGTTTTGCTGCGGAAGGATCCTGGTGTGTGTCCGCGTGTGTTCTTGCTGGCGAGACGATTACACGTGCGTCACATTTACTCAAAACCACATTTTAATATATTGATTACCATAAAATAACTTTTAAAAGAAAGTGAAAAATACCCTTGAAAGTATGTATCTCTTTAAAAATAAAACCTGTCAGTAGAAATGTACTGTGAGATAGTCTGTCACAGAAAATATGAATTTAGTGTCTGTACAGCTTTGAATGCTAATTTACATTATGTTGCCTTATAAAATATTTTAAAAAGCCCTTCAAATATAAACATCCCTAATCAATACACTCCACAGTGTGATTTTATTTATAAATTATTTTATGTGCAGATGTACAGTTTTCAGTATTATCAGAGGTGAAACAATTAATAATTTCCTGAATGGAAATGATTGACATGTCCAGAATTTTTTAAGACAATCCTGCTAATTCTTTCTTGGTGAATTGAATATGGTCATGAGTGATTTGTGATATTTTAGAGATATAATTTATTCAAAATTTAAGTACCTCTTCTGACCTTCTGTTCCTGTAGGTTATTATAATCAGTGGCAATTATAAACATATTGAATTCTACACAATCATAAGGTATCTTGTATTAATTCTGCTATGAAAGGGCTTGTTATCTGGTAATAGAGTAACATATATTTAAATTCTGACCTGATATTTTACTAAAAAATGAATTAAGCAAATTATTTAATTCCCAAATATTTTTTTACCTTTAAAGTATGCTATTAGAAAGAGTAGGTACTTTCTTCTTCTTAGTATACACTAAGACATTCAGCATATTGCCCCTAGTGTCAAGTTTGTTTTATTTTATCATTAGCTGTTGATGCGCTTATTACCTTGCAGTATCTTAGACATGTGAGGGATTAGGAACATGGGGCTGGGGTTGGGGGGAGATTAATGACATTTTCCATTTGCACAGAGCCCTTAGGGCTTGTTAATGCTTGATGCATGTGGAAGCGCTCTTGAGATTTCTAACATTCTTTGCAAATGTCAGACAGTAATATTTTCTTAGGCTTTTCTATAGCTCAGTTCTACCACATAATGGTTCTGGAGGGCTTCAGGGAAAATATTTGACGTGATTTTCTGGATGAGGAGCCAGAGATCCAGTGAGCATTGTGGGTTGCACTCTGTGTGCTGTCTTAGGGACAGTTCAACCCCTCTGAGCATCTGTTTCTTGTACAGTAGGGGTGACTGCCATTTGCTTCTAGAATAGCCTCTGAGAGAGCTAATGAACATCATGCACTCAGTTTCATGCTCGAGTATCTAATGGTGCTCTAATAATTTTGACTCTTACATCATTGTCTGTTTTTTCTGTCATCTCATTTAGCCTCCTCAGGGCAGCTATAGTGTCAAGACAAAGAAAAAGAAAAACAAATATTGCCACTTAATCTCCATCATTCAATTCTGAATTTGAACAGAGAATCATGGTTTCCAGGGTAGATTTTGTTTTCATAAGTGTTTATTAAAGACATCATATCTTATTCCTGGATAAGTTCCAGTAGCCTATATGGGCAAAGGTGAATTTAACATAAATTGTTTACTCATGGATATCCTGTAACAGGCAAGTGACTGGATAGTCATGTGGAGAGGATGCTAGAAGGATGTGAGAGCATGCACCAACAACACTCTCAGATCCCTTTTCAGTTGTCACAATGGTGAAAGTGTACAAGGACAGTTGGCCTATGAACAAATGTTCTACAAGCAGCCGGAGCTAGTGCAGCTTGCATTTGAGCATTGGGACTCTCCATTTGTAATTACAACAGCAAATGAGCTATAGAGTCTCTCTTATTAAGCAGTACATGTGTTTCCATAATACCCCTGGTCTCCTGTGGTGCAGAAAACAGGAAATGATGTCCGCTGAAAATGAAGTTGTCACTGTGGGTCATTTGTAGGTTTTCTTAGCTGAGGTGGAGGGATGGGAGCAGAGTTAGAATTTTTAACAAGGAGGAGTAAAGCTTCAGTTCATCTGCTTTGTATGTAGGAGAGTTTCAATTCCATTTTTAAGAAACGAAAGCTATCAGCATCCAGGTTCACCTTGGGAGACCTCAACCTTGCGGAGCTCCTTTCTTGTACAAGGTTCTACTTCCTCTCATGCCTGCCTAGGCAATAGCCCTGCTGGCTCAGCACAACTCTGCATTTCCTTTGTTCTGGTTCCCCAAGGAAGTCATGTTTATTCTTGCATATTTCTAATTTCTTGAAGGTTGTCACCTTGAGCTGTTCCTCAAGTTGCCCCCAAAGCTACCAGTTGCTAATTTTATTTTATTTTCTAACAACTGAGTCTTGGAAGTAACTGGATGCAGCTCAGCTGGCAGTGTGTCTTTTGTCATGCCTGATGTTCTGGGTTCAATCCCAGTACTGCCAGTGGTGCACACTTACAACCTCAGAATTGGGAAAGTAAGGGTAGGAAGTTCAGAAGTTCAAGGTAATCCTCGGCATCAGAAGTAATTCTAGGCAAGCCTGGGCTAAAGATTCTGTCTTAAGCCAAAAATATGAATTCGCTACGAAGCTGAGTGGATTTGGGGTATCCTTCTCATACATTTTTCTATTTCTATATTTTTGAATATGCTGCTTTGTAGAAGAAGCAGGTCATTTTTGAGAGCACACATACATACATATTCATAAATATAAATGGATGCACATACATTCACATAGTATTATGCACACATGTATAAATATACATATACATGAATACATTTATATAATATCATATTGCAGGCTATGGGTAGAGGGGCACTGAGGCCAATCCTTTGGTTGGGCTGTTTTTGGTAGGTCTGGTGTTGCTATGTATTCAAATACATAGACACTGGCCCCCAAGGTCTGGTTATAGTCCAGATAAGCACATTCTCACACACACCAAATAATGTTGTGTAAACTTATATTGTCTGACTGGTTAAGTAAAATGACCGACAGCCAATTACCAGGGAGAATAGAGATAGGCGGGACTTTGGTTACTGGACTGGGGATTGCAGGTAGGGGCCATAAGGCAGGGAGAGAGAGAGAGAGAGAGAGAGAGAGAGAGAGAGAGAGAGAGAGAGAAAATAAATGTAGAACCAGGAAATGGCATGATGGAGCAAATCCAATATAGATACAGGATGACTATTGGTAAGTAACTTGGGGAGCACAACTGGGAAATCACCAGTCTAGTATAGGAAAATAGTTTAGGGGTAATCGTCTAGTAATTGTCCTAGTGCTAATTAAATAAATCAATAGGACTGTCTCAATTATGGGGGGGAGGCTGGGCAGGTCATAATAAGAACTATTACAGGTATTTAAATGTCCAACAGCAGGCTGCCTCTGGCCTTTCTGAGAGTAAAGAGTCCATGGGGCCAAGGGCATGTATCTACTGGTGGCTTGTGACATCTTTTTCAAACATGTTCTCATTGCTTAGAATTAGGATTTCCTGCTTCAGTGGACTTGGTCTCTGTCATAGAATCTGTGTGGGTTCCCTTCTGAGTCTCTTCTTCCAAAGACAGAACATGTTTCTGGCAGAGAAATCCTGAGACATGACGGAAATCAAAGGAGAACTGCTTGTAGGGAATGCTGCTGGAATTTGGATGTGCCATGTATTTACAATGTAAACTAGAGCTCTGTTGGAGAAAGAAACTTTGCCAACCATGGCTTCCAACTTAGGAAGACTCCCTGGGTACCAATTTTTAACTCATAACTCTGAGTACTCTGAGAATTCTCGAAGTTAATCTGATTTTTGTCAATGTGGAAAAGAGATTGTCTTTAATATTATTGTAAATGTATCTTTTATTTGCCAGACATAATTATTGTCTCCAAAGCCTACTGCTTCAGTCTTCTAACCTAAGCCTAGTTGTGGAACTTCTAGCCTCCATATGACCTTATCTAGGCCTAGAATGTTTTGAGACTTAACTGCTGAATAAGCTCACCACATCCTCATTTTTTCCAAGCTCTGATTGGCTGATTCAACTCAGCTGTTCTGGCTCAAACTCCTCTCTAAACTGACTGTTTGGATTTTCTCTGGGACATTCCTGAATCGCTTTGCTTGCCATCATGTTAACTGTGGCAATACATTCTAATCTGGCTTCTTTTTTTTCTCTGGCTCATTCTGTCTTCACCTGAGTCTTGATTGTTCTCTCTTCAATGTGACTCTGTAAAACTGTCCCAGTAAAACTGTCTTCTTTCTTTTTCTCTCTTTCTCTCTGCACGGCTCCTTAGGAAGCTTCCCTTCCTTTTCTCTTCTCATGAGAGTTGGGCATATCCTATCCTGTCAAATCTTTTTCTTTCTTTTTTTTTTATAATTTATTTATTTTTTCTCAAATCATAATTCATTCACACAGGGATTATAAACACAGAAAGGCAGGACGTGGGGAAGGGGATGACACTGGAGTGTGGGTGTTCAGGGGGAATACAGATATCTTTCAGAACCAGGTTTCGGCTGGGTGAAGGTTCAGGGGACAAGTCACTATGACTCTGCCTATGACTTGTCCTTGTCTAAGTTGGTATTGCCTGCCAAGGCTACCTATTTACAAGGCCTATGACTACTCAGGCTTGTAAATTTCCACAAAAGCTGCCTGTTTACAATAGCTTATAGCCATCTGTTTCAATGTTTTTCCACAAACACCCAAGACTTGGTGTTAGTATACATGTATGACAGGCCTATTGTTGATTTTAGGCCTATGGCTGATTTTAGGCCTTCAGTGTATAAGCAGGGCTGCCCCGACATCTCCTCCCTTCTCTAAGTATAGAAGGGCTGTGGCAATTCTAATCTTGTGAAGGCGGGGATAGAGGCCTGACCTCCAGTAATTGAAGGGGGGCCTTGTAATAGCTCCAGTCCCCCTGTCGTTGTCCAGTGAGACATGAGGGCCATACCCGTCCCGATGTCTTTTTCCTGGAGAGGGGATACTTTTGACATCAACCCCTATGCAGTCAGGCATAGGTTCATGCAGTCAGGAATAGGCATATGCAGTCAGGGTTCCTCAGGGAACCCAGAGAGATATTTTTAACTTTTATCAAATCTTTTTCTGATTGGTCACTTTGTCTGCCACTCGATTAGACATCACTTTTAAACATGGGTGCTTTCTTCTCCAAACTAACTTTACCTTCATTGTTTGGGATTAAAGGCTACTGAAAGCATGTCTGTATTCCAGCCAGAGAAGTTTAAAGTGTTGGCTAAGAGCTGAGCCACACCACAACTTGAAACAGTTTTTTTTCCAGTAACTAACACAATCTTAGGGTTCACAGTGTAATCAAATATCCTGCAACACACTGGTGTGCTCTGTGAGATTTAAATATCTAGATATACTCTGTGCATTCTATTTGTTTTCTTACTCCAAAACCTGCTACAGCCAGGGCTAGGCCTTGTCAACCACAAAACTCAGCTACAACAAATCTTAGCCTTTACTGCTTTTTATAAAAATTGTCATTGGAGTTTTGGTAGGAATTGCGTATATTAACTGTGAGGATAGATTTTGGTAGTGCAGATATTTTAATAATGGCTCTTTCTAATTATTTATGTCTTCTTTGATTTCTTTTACTACTGCTTTGTGATTTTGAGACAATGTATGAGTCTTTCAGTTTAATAAATTTTATTCCTAAGGGTTTTATCCATTTCTGAGAGAGAATTATGGTTATTATAAACTAATTGCATTGTTTCGTTGTGACATTTTTTTTCTTTTTACTGGCAGTAGATCAAAGGAATTTATTTTAAAACAACTGCTTTATATGTATATCTATAACCTTACATATTGTGTATAGAAATAAATTTGCATACTAATGAGAGGGATATATTTATTTATTTTTACATAAAGAATTGTCTTTGCCTAATATTAAGTGTTGCGGGACATCAAGTGTCCTTTAACCTTTCCAGAGTTGATCAGAGTTATGGTTTTAGAATCATCAGTTCTGAGAATGCTACTTTACAAAATATGGCAAAAGCATGGTTAAGCCATTTTAAAAAATTGTTGGAAAAATTGTCCTAATACCAAACTAAAGTTCATTTAACAATATTTGATGGACCTCAAGTCAGGAACTCAAGTATGGATTCAAATATGGATTTTTAAATTTTATTTATATTATTTTTAATTGAAAATGGATACAATATATTCTGATCACCATTTTTTTCCCTCTTCAGTACATCACTGAAGCGACTTTTAAAGTCAAGCATTCTAATGCAATACAATCTAAAGATTCTGTAATTTGGCCCTTACATATTGAGGAGTGACAGTGTGAAAATATCAAGTTTCTGTTTCCATAGTATAAACATTATGCTTCTGAAAACTTTGTATGTAGAATATAGTAAAACAATTGTTCATAGAATACATTAATCTTCAATCTTGATATTTATTCAGTAGTGTAATGATAGACATGGATGTTCAAATATTTCTGTGTCATGTTAATCTAAGAGTCCTTTAGATACATGCCAAAGCAACATGTAACAATGTCATATGGTAGTTGTATTCTCAGTTTGATTTTTTTCAGAAAGAACCTCCGTAGTTATTTCCACAGTGATTATATAGTGAATATAATTGTTTTCCTTGCCAGCACTTGTTGTTATTTGTTTTCTTGATGAAGTAACTTTCTGACTGAGATGGACTCCAAAAGTCGTCTTAATTTGAATTTCTCTGATGACGGAGGAAGTAGAATACCTTTTCAGGAATTTATTGATTACTCGTGTTTCTGTTTAGCTTATTAGTTTATCAGATCTATGTAGTTTGTTAGCTCACTTACTGATTGAATGATTTTTCTGATGTTTAATTTTTTCAGTTCTTTTTATATCCTTGATAGTAATACGTTGTCTGCTATCTAGTTGGCAAGGCAATTTTGTTTTTACCTATTTAGTAGACTTTTTTTCCCATGCTGGTAATTTCAAGCTATTGTCCAAACGCTTCTCGCTTTCATATACATCATATCACATATATAATTTCATGTATATCACATCACCTGTCAATTGCTGAAATTATTCCCTATCCTATTAGAATCCTGTTCAGAAATCCTTGTTTATAACTAACTATGTCTTAGAGTATTTTATCTATTTTTTTAAATAGCAGCTTTAGGTTTCAGGTCTTACATTGGAGGCATTGATCCAATTTTCACTTGGTCTTAGCAAATAAGGCCAACAATTGATCTTTGCTGCATTTTGAATCCATTCTCTGTACAGGGTGAAAGATATGGATCTAGTCTCACTCTTATATTCGGAAATCCAGTTTTCCCTGCACTATTGATTAAAAAGATATCTTTTGTCCAAGATATTTGGCCAATTTTGTCAAAAATTTGGTAGCTCTCACTATATGCATTTATTTCTGGATCTTATATTTTCTTCCTTTACCCTACACATCTTTTTGATAGTACTATACTTCTTTGTCACCATGGTTCTTTAATATATTTTGAATTTGAGTACTTAAATAGCACCACCTTTACTCTTTCTACTAAGGCCTTTTTTGCTATTCTGGCCATATCATGCTTCCATATAAACTTTGGAAATGACTCTTTCTAGTTTTGTTAATAATGTTATTGATATGTACATGGGCATTGAACTGAATATATAGATTTTGTTTGAAAATAAGATATTTTAACAATCTTAATTCTGCCTATCAGTGAGCATGGAGACATTTTTATTTTCTAGTGTTCTCTTCGATTTATTTTTTTTTCATTGCCTTAAAGTTTTCACTGAACAGATCTTTTGCTTCCTCTGATAGGTTTATTCCAAGGTATTTAATTTTAATTTTTTAGTGTTGAAGATATTGTGAATGGAATCTCTACTGTCTTCTTTCTTGGTGAATTTATTACTGGCATATAGGAAAGCTCTGGTTTTGATGTGCTACTTTGCTGAAAGCATCTGTTAAAAGTTTACTGGTGGAGTCTTCAAGTCTTATAGGATCATGTCACAGGGATGTTCTTATTTCTTCCTTTCCTACTTGCATCTCTTCTATTAATCTCTCTTGTAACTTTAGTTAAGATTTTAATTAGTATGTTGAATAATCGTGGAGAAAGTTAGCACCTGTGCCTCATGACAGATGTTAGAGAAAATTCTGAGATTTTTATAATTTAGTATGTTGCAGGCTATGGGTTTGTCATATCTTGCTTTTATTATGTGCAGTATGTTTCTTTTATTACTAATTCCTTCAGAATGTTGAACTTTGGCAAAGTAATTTTCTGTGTGGATTGAGGCGATCATGGGATTTCTGTCTTTAAGTGTATTTCAGTGTATATGTAATGTAATCAAGCTTCCATTGCTTAAATGAAAACGGTTTAAATTTTAATTAACGTGTTCTTGAGTTTGTTTTCCAAATGTTTGCATCTATGTTCATTGGGAAAACTGATCTATAGTTACCTTCTTTGTGTCATTATCCGGGTTCTCTATTAAAGGAATGCAATTAGTAATACTCTAATGCATTTTAGAATAATAGAGAATAGTACTCTCTATTAGAGTAATGTTGGTTTGGTAGAATATGTTTGATAGTGTTACTTTCTCTCTATGGTATGCAGCAGTTTGAGGAGAATTGAAGCTAGCTCTTCTTTAAAGAGTTGGTAGAATTTTGCAATGAATCTTTCTGGTGCTGGACTTTTCCTTGTTGGGAGGTTCTTAAATTACTACGTCAATGTCATAGATAACTATGGTTTTATATCCTAGGGTATAAGAAATTATCTTGATTCTTTTGTATTTGTGATGTCTTGATTTGTGGCCTAGAATATGTACTACTTTAGAGATTGTTGGTTCCACAGGTTTTTTGAAAAGAATATGTGTTCTATTTCTATTGGATGGGATACTCTACAGATAAACGTATCAGATCTGATAAGTCCATTTCACTTAGTGTATAGTGTAACTCCAAGGCTTTTTTTTGCAGTCTACTTTATTAAATATCAAAACAGCTATGCCCACTGGGTCTTAATTTTTGCTTACTTTTGGCATATTGTTGTTCATCCTTTGAATCCCAGTCTGCAGACGTCTTTATCATTAAGGTATATTTCTTAGAGATAGCATAATCTGTTCAATCCTACATTAATTATTGGCTACTTAAGTTTATTTACACATATATTAACTACGAAAAGATGTTTACTAATTCATTTAATTATAGTTGGTTTGCTTTATTCTTTTCTCTCTCCTCGTTTGATTTCAACGATTTGTTTGTTTGCTATGTTGGACATGTTGGCTCCCTTTCTAGTTCAACTTTTATCTTTCCTGGGCTCACTTAGATGCGATTTACTTCCTTTTCTATGTATGCTATTCCTTTAAATATTTTCTATATTGCTGTCTTAGTGGTCATGGACTGTCTCACTTTGTACTTGTCTTGAAATGTTCTTATTCATTAACTTTAAAAGCCAGATTTTCTGTGTATATTATTCATGGCTGGCAGTTATTTACTTTAAGGAATCTATGATGTAAGGGTTGCTGATGACAGGAATGATGTCATTCTGATGATTCTGCCCTTGTATATCAGTTAGGACTTTTCCTTTACTGCCTTTAACATTGCTTTGTATCCTGGACACCCTGATTTTACTGGATCAGGGAAAGGTTCTTATTTAGTCATGTCTGCTTGGGGTTCTAATGGCTCTTCTGTTTAGATGTCCCTGGAGTTTGGGAATTTTGTTATACCTTCAGTGAATAGACTCCCTTTGCCTTTACTGCTTACTTGAGTTCTGTCTTTTTGATTCTTACCCCCAGTTACTTGATCTTATCCCAAAGTTCTTGAGCATCAAAGTTATGCTCATTCTTTTTATTGATATCTGAATGCAGTTATCTCATCAGCTTTATCCATCATCCCTGTTATGTTTTTCTGCTTTGTTGAATTTATTGATTATGCTTTTCACAGTTTTTTTATTTGACTCATTGTTTCTAATATTTCATGTTTTGTTAGAATCTGTTTCCTTGCTGATTTTTCTTCAATGTTGTTGATGAGTTCTTATTGTCATTGATTTTCTCATTCATCCTTTGTATTGCTGACTCTCCTCTCCAGGTTCTGGATTGAATTTATCTGTTTTCAGGTCACTGGTCACACTTGTATTCAGGAGTTGATGAGTCTTGATTCTTTTTCTAAGAGTCATATTGCTTTGCCTTTTCATGTTACTTGCATTATTTTGTTGCGGCGTGTACACTTGTTGGTTTGTATAACTCTTGTTGGGAATATAAAAGGACGAAGCTGTTAGGCAAAGCAGTGTAGAAGCTCCTAGTATGCTAAAAGTAGAACAATTTAACTCAGCAGTCTCACTGGTGTGCAGGTGTTTAAAGCAAATGGAATCAGTGTGTGGAGGAAACACCAGCATTTTTTTGTTTCTTACGGTAGGACTGAAAATCATCCAGCCCAGGAGCAGCCTGATGTTCCGTTGACCGAGAAAGGACTTCAATGTTGAGAACACACATAATGGCATCTCATTTAGTTTACAAATAAAACCTTCTGAAAGTAGACTATGAGGATGAGGAATAGACTCCTAATGGATGCAGAGAGAAAAGAGTAATGAAACTATGTGACATGAACATAGAAGGGGGCACTGTTCCAGTGTGGAAAAAGATTAGCATGAGGTGGGGAGGAGAACTAGGTAAGAACAATATATGGAAGCGTTATAATGAAAGCCACCATGTGATACAACTTAAAAATGAAACCCGGAATGAAATACTCATTATAGAGTGCATCATGTCTCTGCCTTTTGGTGGAAGCTAAGTGTAGTATTTTGTCTTACCAGTTTTCAAGCAATTCACAGCATACAATTCTCTTACAAGATGGAAAAGCCTGGCTACATAGGTCCAAGGAAAGGGAAGGAAATCTTATTATATGTACAATGATGACACCACGGATAACCCCCAAGGACACTATCCTAATTGATACAAGGCAGTATCAGAAGGAGTCATGTTATCTGATTCAAATAATATGAAACATGTATAATAGTCAAACCCTTGAAAGCAGGGAGGAAAATGGCAGCTGGATGGAAGTGGAAGCAGAGGAATTAGGGAATTGCAAGAGGTGTGAACCTAGACCGATCTTCTGTTACAGTGTAGTTACAATTAACAATCCTGTATTGTGCCCTCATTATTTAGTCATCGGTGTAAATCTTGAGCCTTTCTCCCACAAGCAACCATGCAGACAGCAGGTTAAGAAGGAAGCTGTGCAGTGGAGTCACGGCTCTCCCTCTGAGTAGTATAAACAGTGCTGTCAAAGGGAACAGTGGTGTGAATTGGAACGGTGATATCTAATGGCTTTTGAGCATCACAGAGAACGTTATAATCATCATTGTTATAATGCTGCTGCTGCTGCATGCTCCTGGTCTGGCTATGCTATCTTGGACAATGTATTGTACAATTTTGGAAAAAGCTTTTCTGTATTATAGGGGAAAGATGAAGTCCGTGTTTTTTAGGTTTCTTCCCTTCAGCACGGAGTGTACTTTATTATCTTGCTCAGAATGCAGCATGGCTCCTCCTGCCTTGCACCTCTTTTCTGAGAGTAGAGTCTCCTTTATGAATTTCACCCCCCACCACCACCCATGGTTTTTCTCACTGTTCTCACTGTTCTCTTCAAAGGCAGTGCTATGCAAACCAAATCTGCAATATACAAAGTTGTCTCCAAGGACTCTGTACATAAAACAACATTCAAGAGCTTTAAACTTAGAGTGACATTTCAGGGTAGAAACAGTCAGATAAAAACATAAGTTTCTGATTTGGTTTAAAATGAGTTATTCAAATCTGCATTTCTAAAGTCTAGTGAAAAAAATGGTTGCGTCAGTCAATATGCAAGTCAAGACAGGTAGGAAGATTTAATATAAACTTTCTCTTGTTCCTGTGAGCTTAAAAATATTGCCTCTGCCTCACGATGTGTTTTCCTAAGAAGTCACTTTTGTTTAGGACTTACATCTTTTTGGTGACAAGATTCCACCTTGGAAGATGTTAGTGGAGAAATGTGGAGATGGAGAAATGTGAGAGGCAGAAGCTGTTCTAATTGCATCTGAAAGAGAAGACATGGCCACCGTTAGATTAGAATATACTCTCAAAAAGTCAAAAAGTGAAAAGCAGAAGAGCGTATGGTAGCTGAGGAGGGATGTGCTTAGTTCCATACGGTTAAAACAAGAGAATTAAAGAGAGCCCGATACGGGCTTTAGCTCTTAAGCTTCTGATCTCATGGAGATGTCTTCTTAGGAGCCATTTGAAAAAACTGGTTCAGCAGTGGGTGATGCGTAGGTAATTATAATCTGGCAAAGGGGTTATGAATTGCTAAAGCAAACAGGCAAAGTATATGAAGTCTGTGGCTTAGACTTGAAGGAAGAGGATCTGCATAGCTTTAACCAGTTTCCTGTTGTGTGACACTGTATTATCTGTTTGTTTCATTTTTTATTCATGTAGAGTTTTTTCAACAAATAGAGTATGTTCTGTGTGCTAGGCAATATAGTCAATGCTGGTAAACAAATCTATAATGGTAAGACTAAAATATAAGATGAACAAGAGGTATGTAGGCAGGGGATATTGAATTCCTTGGGAAAGAAACAGGGACAGACAGAGGTACAAGGGACCTGTGGAAAGGAAGCCTTCAGCCACACACCCAGAGCTGTGTAGGAGTCAGGAGTGTGGGGTCTTATGGAAAACTGTTTAAGGTACATGGAATAAAGGGTACAAAGGCCCTAAGGCAGAAACTCAGAAGCAAAACTAAAGCAATCGTTGATGGCAAGCTGTGGAATAAAGAGGAGTAAAGGAGAAGTATAGAAGGCTAAGTGGAAGCAGATTGGGAAAAAGCGTGTATATATAATATTGTATTGTATTATATTATATTAAAAGAAGGCTAAAGTGGGAGTTGTAACCTGTGTAAACTAGAAAGTGAAAGGGAGGATTTTGCCTATCAACATGGTATTCATTAGTGTGTGAAGCTATGAGTGAGTTCTGAAAGAGGAGTATCATGTGGATGGTTTGAACTGCCCTCCAGTGTAAGTAGTGATTGTTTTATTAATTTATTTTTAGATTTTATTTATTTATTTATTTATTTGTGTGTGTGTGTGTGTGTGTGTGTAGGCGTGCCCATGCCACGGTGCACATATGGAAGTCAGGGGACCACTTTCTAGAGTTCTCTTTGCTTCTACCTTGGGTTTCCAGGAAATGAAGTCAGGTCACCAGGTTTGTGTGGCAATTGCTTTTACTCGCTGAGGCATAATGCCAGTTCCAAGATCCGGTAAGATTTTCAAGCATCAGCCAGCCGCTGTGCTGAAATGGATTGTAGAGGAGTAGAGAGACGTAGAAACAAGGCTACTAGAACAACCCAGGTGAGAGCCTGTGGTGGCCGAGGAGAGGATGAAAGCATTCTGGATTCTGGAATTTATTGAAGGGTAGAGCACAGATGCAAAGGACAGAGAAAATGAAGATTCTGGGGGCTTTGGCACATAATTTTAGACAGCTATAAGGGCAACACCAGACATATACCTTTCCGTATTTGAGATGATGCATTTCTTTGTTTGAGGTTTCTTGGCATAAATCACTTTAGCCTATCTGTCATCTTCTTTCAAAACTCAGTGTTCGGCCCTTTTCTTATTGACTTTACGCAGTTTTTAGGTTGAACACGATTTCCTGTATGATATTGTAGATCAAGGTGCAATTATGAAGAATGATATGGAAAAATCCTATGTACAAAATAACCAGTATGATCAGCATGTGACTCAGTAAATGTAATCAGAGTTTCCAAGTTTCGTTTGCACTTGTTTTTTGGGGATTGCTGTGTATTAGAAATAAATGATCGTTTCATCACTCGGCCTAGTTGTCAGCCCCTGGTGTCTACTAATATGCCTCCACCTTTGTCATTTCTAATGTGTTACAGAGACGGAATGAGCAGGATGTAACCCCTAGGGACTGGCTTTGCAAGTGTAATCTCCCCAAGTGTCAATAGTTCTGTTTCCTTCTAAGACACACCCAGAGGCTTATACTCTGTGCCACATCTGTAAGATCTTCCTGTGGAAGAACACCTGTGCTGTGCTGATTTTAGTTTTCAGCTTTTGCAAATAAAGTTGCTATGAAAGTTTGTGCATAAGGATTTGGGGGAATATAAATTTTCATTTCTCTGGGAGATTTCTCCAGGAGTGTAATTGCTGGGTTGCATGTTTAGTTTTCTAAAGAAATGCCAAACTCATTCCCAGAGCCCTGGTACCACTCGATATTCCCAGCCTCCTTTTTAAATAACATACTTTATCTTCTGTTCATGGAATTCTAATTGGTCTAAATGAACTGTGATGTGGGAAGGGTTTTAGAAACCTTGCTGAGACACACAAAAATAAAGTATGTTCTGTACTAATTTGCAAGAGAGAAAAATCTGTTTAACAAAACCCCCCTATATAATAAGGTCATAAAAGAGGGCTGCATAATAACTGAGTAGAGTTATTTTGGATTTTGAGAGAAGCCTTTGTTAGAATTACACATGAATCAGTGCTACTTAAAATCAAAGCTATGGGGATTAAGGGAGAAATATAAAGAACCAAAGATCTAATTCACTCTGAGTGGA
>NW_021627657.1:0-34996 GCF_004785775.1 Grammomys surdaster | reverse complement strand
AGGGAGAGGGAGAGGGAGAGGGAGAGGGAGAGGGAGAGGGAGAGTGAGAGGGAGAGGGAGAGGGAGAGGGAGAGGGAGAGGGAGAGGGAGAGGGAGAGGGAGAGGGAGGGGAAAGACAGGGAGAGGAAGGGGAGGAGAGGAAGGAGGGGGAAGAGGGGGAGGAGGGGAGAGGGGGAGAGGGAGGGGGAGAGGGAGGAAGGAAGGGAGGGGGAGACTGGGTCTGCGTGGGATTTTTGAAACTACAAAGCTACATCCAGTGATGCACCCCCTCCAATAAGGCTGTACCTCCTAACCCATCCTAAAAGAGTTCTATCAACTAAGGACTGCATGTTCAAACATATCAGCTAATGGACCACTCTCATTCACGGCACTATAACCTTCCTTGTTCCACTCTGTTCCAGATTAAACATGCACCTCTGTCCACCCCCCCATCCCTCATCCAATTTCCTTTCTCATTTTCCTGTTTTGTTTGTTCATCTTAACTTGATCTCTTCTTTCACCCTCCCTCTTTCTGTGTTAGTCACACGTTGATTATGCCCTTTATTTCGAATACAACTGAATTCATGCAGTCCATTAATTTCTGTTTTCAGACCATTCTATTTCCATATTTCTCTTTTAATGTGTAATAGATTAAAGATTTCAGAAAGTCTAAACTATATACAGGAAGGAATACTTAGAGACCACTTGCCACTTCCTTTTGTATTAACTCAACTTCTTCTGTAGCCAAATACAATTATGTATACACACACACACACACACAGAGACACACACACACACTCACACACACACACACACACACACAAACACAGTAGCACATGACTGTCTACAGTGGACCTAGGAAGTAAGTTGAAGAGCAGTGAATGATGGGTTAGGATGGGGCCTGTTCCCTCTTGCTGATGGTGATGATCTCACCAACCACACTCTGAAGCATTTAATGCCACTCCTCAGCCCAGTGTCATTAAGGCACAGTAGTGTTTCCCTGTGTGTGTGCTGTAGGACAGTCTCATGAGACATCAAAAGAAAAATGATTCTCAGCCAGACAGCATGGGTAGTACTAGAGACATGATTTGCTTCCTGCACACCACTCGGTCACAGAATTCTTTAAAGGAATATACAAGCTAAGCATCATTCAGAGCTAGTCTTCTTGGGGGAAAGTTCTGGGAAATATGAGACCACTCATCAACTCCAGAGACATTCTTGAGACTCTTGTTTGTACTGGGTTCTATTTCCAGGGCTATGGGTGGATAGCAAGCTAAGCAAATGTAGCCCCTGCCCACAAAGACACACATGGTTTCAGGTTGTAAGGGAGATGAGGAGGACAAAGATACTGAGTTTGTCCATATTTGTATTAACTCTGGAAAGATGAGTGAAGCATGATAACTCTCTGTTACTCTTTGGGAGGACATCTTCAAGGAAACTCCAAAGAAAAGGGAATCCAGGAATCAATGCTTGAGTCAATGTGGATGCTACACACAGGCCAAGAGGGAAGCAAGTAATGACAGATTTCAGTTTCATGTGCATATATCTGAGCACAAGCCACAAATTAAGGGGCACAACATTTAAAAATAAGGGGAAAAATTCTTGAGTTTTTTAATCACATTCCCATGTTGATAAAATATTTATGAGCTCTCTTTCAATTAATTAGAATAAACTATGTAACACTACAGGAAACAAATTGAAAATTTAATAAAGTAAGTTCACTTCCAATTTCTTATGAAGAAAGAAGCTAATTATATTTAGTTCTGTAATTATAACTTTAATTAAAATATAATGCAAAATATTCCATAAAGTGAAAACAGTACTGAGAAATAAAATGGAGGCTGTAAAACAATTTGCTCTTTAGATAAAAATTTATAATTTGAAAGGAAGCCTTTAGTGTACCGTTTTCCAAAACTTTCACCCTTTAAGTACAAACTAAACAGCCTTCTCATAAGACTAATTAATGTTTATTTACCACTCTAAGTCTATTTTTTGTTGTTGTGCATCAGCGTCTCCTTCTAGTTGCTGTAGCCATCGTCCCTTTATAGCGTGTTTAGAGAGACAACCCTGTGTCCCTGTGCACACTATTATTTATGACTCATCCCTTTGGGGGTGAACAAAGCTCAAGCTTCAAGTGATTGGAAAATTGAAAGCTTCAGTATTGTTTAAAATGTGTTAATGTTATCAGTCCCCTCCATCTGGTTGGCACGGAGATGCTGTGACTATTCCAGGTTCCCCTGGTTAACATGGAGATGCTGTGATGGTCTCTGGATCACTGAGGCTGACGATATTCTCTTAGGAAGACATCTAGAGGCTTCAAAATGAAGTTAGAAAGAAGGTTGAATGACTCAGCTTTAAACAAGATTTATTAATTTTTTCTTATGTGAATGGGTTATTTTGCCTATGTAAGAACCAAACTGAAGCCATTTTGAATAAAACTGCCATTTTGAATATAGCTCAAATAAAGTTTAAGTTTCCATGGTCTCCCTGGGACATCTTGCTTGGCAGAGAGAAACATATATGTGGGCAACTGGTATCCTGTTTGAGACACCAACAAATGGAAATAGGATAAATGTACCAAAAGACATGTTCTTCAGGATGTGCCTTATTCCTAAGTCCTGACTGGTGGAAAAATGTAAGTGTAACTTGGCACAGATGTTTACGGTTTTCAAACTTAAAAGCTCTGTAACTCTCTGGCTCAGGGTCACAGTTCAGCTCCTGAGTGTGTTCTGAGGTTCTGATTGATCAGTGACAGCTTGATTACAATACACTTTTGTCATCTGCATTGACCTGGTGATTGAGATGTGTTGGATCTAAGCACATAACAATGTCTTTGCACCATGTACTGCACTGGAGGCCAGAAGAGGGTATCAGTTCCCTTGGCATTGGAGTTACTGTAAGCAGTCATGAGGTTGCTGGGAATCCAAACCCTGCATTTGCAGCCCTGGAAGAGCAGCCAGTGGTCTTAACTACTGAGCCATTTCTCCAACTCCGATCTGGTGATATTTTAATGACTATTTTCTCTCAAATATTTCTCAGAGGAACAGAGTTGACTAATTGTTTGCCCAGATTCTAGGATTCCAGTCCACCGGAACATGGGCCATTTGGCATGATGAAAGTCAGACCTATTTCTGAAGGCTGCTACACTGCTTTGTAATGTGAATGACCCTCTGCTTTAAGCCAAACCACACACAAGGGAAATGGCAAGAAAAAGAAGTCACACTTTTCCTCTCTACAAGTCATTGCACTCTAGCTTCAAGGAAAAAGTCATTTTCATTTCATTTGATTCAGTTCAAAATGCCTAAAAATATTTATTGAGTGTACGCTGTGTAGAAGACATTTTAAATAAAATCTAATAAATAAAACATCATCTTGGTTAATTTGTTAAAAGTAAAATTTCCTATCCTTTTCCAACTTTCATGTTCAGATCTGGTATGTGTGGTGTAGAATCCAGGTCATTTCACCCAATGCATTTGAGAAACAATGATTAGGTTTTATTGGCTTTTAGAGTTTTTGTGACTAGAAGTCTGAGGATATGGCTCTGTTGGTCAAGTGCTTGGTGCACAGCATGAGGACATTACTTAGACTCCTCAAAATCCACACACAGAAACACAAGCATACACTTGAAGGCACATGAACACACATGAACACACACATGAACACACACACACACACACACACACGATTGGAGGCAGAGAAGCACTCGGCATTAGCTCCTTCTTCAGAGCTGCTTTACTTTATGGCCCAAGAACATGCACATGCATTCTTAGAACATTTAACCACCACATACTTTTTCTTTGTGGTTCTGAAGACAGAACCAGAGCCTGGCCTCACTCGACTGTCCCTAGAATGCTAAGCCAAACCCTCAGCCATCTTGCTAATCTCTTGATCTTTGCAAAAAGGTTGGTGGCTTCGTGTGGGGACAATACACGTTTCATCTTAATTTCTCTTGCTCTGACTAGCTTAATGTCTTTGCAAGTTGTGCACCCTAATATGTCTGCACTGTTCATTGCCATCAACAGAAATATTTAGCAAACAGTATTTTACCATCTAATAAGTCAAGCCATGTCAGAAACATTTTTTTTTTAAAGCTCACCACTTCTTCTATTGCGTGTGTAACCTACAACCTCCATGTGGTAAATGTGAACAAGTTGATCCAGACGTGTCTAGATCTTTTACTGTAGGTAGATGTTTAGTGGTCTTAGAAACCAAATGGTATAACATTAAACAAAATACTGTGCATTGTCTTTTTAGAGTCTTAAAAACCTGGCACTTGACTTAAGGCCTACATGAGCCTGGAATCTTGTTCGGTTGTCACAAGAAGACAAATCCTGTTATGCTAACAGTTCTAGGCCAATGGTGGAAAGACTCTGCAGTGGTGGGCCGAGGACTGTCTTGCTTTCCAGGGAACATGTGTCAGCACCTGGAGACAATTTTGATATTACTTCTGAAGTGGACACTTCTCACTTTCACTGAGTATGGATATCAGAGACACTATTAAAGATCCCACAATGGGAAGGATAGCCATTGCTTTTGTCTTGCAGCACAATGTGTGAATAATGACACAGGAAGACACCTTCAAATGGAGGGATACTACTCTCCTTGAACAAAGAGAGCCTGTACTTACTTTCCCCAGTCATTCCGGAAAGAAAGACTGTTAAGCCGCACACCTTTCATGACATAGTGCCTTTCAGTTTATAGTCTCCTTTCTGACATAAGCACACACTCTCATCTCTAGCAGTGGAGCCATTGGCACTTGTTAGCTGCTGGAAAGGAAGTATCAATTTTCTCTAAGAATGTATGATAAGTTGGCCATGTTCTGGTAGAAGGCTACACATCATAGAAAGTTGGTCTTGAAGGATTTTTTTTTTAAAGTAAAAAGTAGACACAAAAGTAGGTGAATAGAAAAGAAATGGAGGAAATATAAACATAAAAAATGAAATGCTCAAAGAACAATGACAATAAAGAAGCTTTGGTAATCATTCAAGTGAGACAGGTTGGACCGGAGTGCAGGTAGTATTGGGGATGCTGATAGTTGCTTGGATTGTAGCTACCTTCACAGGGGTAGACACAGCAGGATGGATTGCATGTTTTGGGATGAAAGAAGGAAGAGTCGTGTGACTTCATGATCCTGGGGAGAGCAAAGAGACTCAGAATCTGTAGCTGTTGTTTACTGAGATGGCAATGTAGGCTGTAGAGAGAGAATTGGTTGCTTTGCTATAGTGTTGCTGATCTTAAGATTCTTCTTAGGCAGCCACATGGAAAAGGGGAACTTTTCAGTTAGGAGAAAAGTGAAAGGCAGTGGTGTAGGTTAAGAACTGGATGGTATGTAACCCAATGAAAGTCAATGAAGTTGCAGATGAGGGATCCCAGGTCTAAGCTAAGCAGGCACTGGATATAGTTAAAGCAGATAAAGGGCAGCTACTGTGTGTAAAGTAAGAAGAATGACAGCCAGAATAAGGGACGTGCTAGAACAAAGTCCTCTATCAAACTGTGTGAAGATGAAGTTTGAAGGCCTATGCTATAGTCAGGTGAGGTCACTTTGGTATGAAGAATTGTGATGCGGTAGGATACAATTAAACTTAATTGAAGTAAGATGAAAAGTTCTCAGAAAAACTTCTCTTGGAATTTTGCCATAAAGAGGAACAGAGAAATGGACCAGTAAGGGTAAGTGTGAGGAAGTCTGTGTTCAAAAGAAGGCTGACTGTTGAGAGGCAGTGGACTTCAAGGTGTATCAGACCCACTTGGAGTTCTTGTTCTAATGACATTACTGGATCCAAATGTCAACAGTCTTGAAAATTTTAACCTGTTCTGGGGACAAAGCTTATTAAAACCAGACAGCTGGGCCTATCTCACTAGTCTCTAATTTGGTCAATCAGGGTGAGACTCAGAGTACATGTTTCTGTGGCCATCTCAGGTGATTGTCACTGCTCCTGGCATGGATTCTTCTCACTCTTCCTTCTGTCTAAGTAGGTTTCCAGGCTCCTATCCCTTCCCTCTATTCTTATCCATGAACTGCCTTATTTCTGTTTCATTATTTAAATCACCATTGATTCAGATTTTATGGGAGAGGAGATGTAATTTTCTTGTTTACCACTGTTCCCCCTTGTGTATAACACATTGCTTGTCAGAGAGTTAAAATAAACCAAAACAATTTGGTCAGATAATGAATTGATAAACGAATAAATGAATGGTTTAATGAATGAAACAATTCAGCAATGAGCTTTGTGCTAAATAAGCTTAGGGATGCCTCATCTAAGTCTATCTTTCTTTGGGGCTATTTATTATGAGGAAAAAAGCTGCCATGTTTTACCAAAGCCAAGGTAGTAAGGAGTCATGTTTTAACCTCTGAGGTACTCTGAAGGATCTTATCTGCTTCTTTATGTTTCAACATTCATGGCCAGCCACCCAGAGTTCTGTAATGTAGCTGTTATGTGCTGCTCCAAGATGATTAGAGAACTTTCAAAGAAAATTGCTGCCCAGAAAGCCACTGAATGTTTTGTCATTAATTATTTATAGGTACGTCCCCAGCTGTCACCAGTTTAAAAACCTCCCTAGTTGAAGAAGCCAAAGAACATTCCCAATTGTCCTTCCATCCTCTAATTAGCCTGTAAGCCACCCTATTTGTAACAGGCTTCATCTAGTACCTGAGTGAGTCAGAGGAAGAATATATCATGGCCTATCCTTTGGAAGAATTTATCTATCCAAGTGACACACACACACACACACACACACACACACACACACACACACACACACACACACGTGTATCAGGTTTCTGGAACAGGAGTTTTTTTCTAAGACCATTAAATGAAACATCTCTGCCTAATGTTCATGATTGAGCAACCGGCTATCATGTGGCTCAGAAAATATAAATAAAAGGCATTACTCTATCATTAGCAACCCAGCCAGGAAAAAGAGAAAAATTGGACATGTAAGAAGATTTTACTTTTTTGTCATTTCAGACTAAATGACAATCTTAAATGACATTAGTCAGATGGGTGGATCCTATCAGTAAGTTGAGAGTCAGTGTGAAGAGATGCCAAAACCCAAAGGAGTTTCCAACTCACATTTATCATGCTCACCACATTATTTCTGCCAAAAATAAAAGCATTTTTTGTTTTATGTTGCCATAACTTTAGAGAGTCATATTTTTTTGAACAAGAATAAAAGTGATACTGCAACATTCATTACATTTTTTTTGGACATAAAATAGCCTTAAAAGGTTGAATATTGGCATTCCTTACTTTAGGGCTAATTTAGAAACTTGTACATTTCTAAAGCTCTCCTCTATTGTTTTTTGTAAACTTGTTCAATAGTCATTCAATTTTCAAGAGCATTTTCTTAAATGAATTTCGTGTATTTGGTCATGTTCTCAGAACTGAATGTTTATATTTTAATGATCGTGGCACTAACAGACCGATGTACTGGCGTAGTTATTTTCTTATCATAGTCAGTTGATGTCTTGTTGCATTACAGTCAACAACCTCCCCTCCCCAGAATGGTTATTTCTCAACTTTTGTAAATTTTAATAAAAGCCCCAATTTCATCAACTTCTCTTTTTCCCCTCCCCTTGAATCTCTAAAGCAGCAATCCAGTGGAAAAAAAAACTTAGTCTTCAAGGTAAAAGAAAATCCAAGACTTTACTGTATGGCTGAGGTAGATTGCCAACCTTATCTGCACATTGATTTTTACATGGGTGATTTCAGAAGCAAGGGACCATCCTACATGATCAGTTCATGGAGTTTCCTTCTCAAATGAATTGAAAAGTGAATCCAGCCGGGCAGTGCCTTTAATCCCAGCACTTGGGAGACAGAGGTAGGTAGATTTCTGAGTTCGAAGCCAGCCTGGTCTACAGAGTGAGTTTCAGGACAGTCAGGGCTACACAGAGAAACCCTGTCTCGAAAAACCAAAAAAAAAAAAAAGTGAATCCAAAGCAGTAGCTTATTCTTATAGTTACAGTTCTGGAATGTTCTCAAGGAGTGTACATGGATTCATACTTCCTTCCCTCGATGGAAAGTCAGATCAGCTGCTGAATCTTCTGAAAGGACAGAATCTTTGCAATTAGAGCAGGTGCCATTTTCTCTAAAACTTTCAATGGAACATAGACAGCTCTACTATCGATCTAAGAGTTTTCCATTCTGCCATTTAGCTGTTTTCTATGTGTTAGTATATGAAATGATAATGAGATTTCAAAGTTTGAGGGGACCTAGGATTTAGACACCTCTATCCACAAGTCTGATTATCATTCAGGGTAGGGCAATGTTACCCAGAACATGGCTCACTTTTATCTATTGAGGAAATACAAGCTGTTGTAGAGACAGCCATGAAGAAATGCACTTTATTTTGGTTTGTAGGGATACAAACATATAGAGGAGAGCTTTAGAAATGTACATATTATTTTCATATGTAGAAAACATTGCTAGAATACTACATTAAGATTATTCTTAGAAAATTTCATGCATTTATACAATGAAATATGGTCATAACAAACTCCAATTTCCCCCTTCAACTTCCCTTGGATCCCAATGTAAAGCCCCCTTCCAACTTTAATGCCTTCTTTTTAAAAAATTTCCCACTAGATTACAATTAATACTTCCAATATGTGCACAAATGAGGGCCATCCACTTGAGCAACGGGCAACTTCCCAGCGGATGCCAACTGCAAATAGCTCCTCAGGGAACTCAGAATTTACCCTTTCACCTAAGTTGGAATGCATGGCTTGATCTTGTGTACATTGTGTGCTGGTAACCACAGCTGTTGGGAGTCCATACATACAATAGCCAGACATCAGCATCTCCTGGCACTCCTCCAGATCGTCAGGCTCTCAGATGCTTTCTGTCAACCAACCCTTTCTGTAGTGTTTCTTGAGCAGAGGCTTGACAGAGATGTCACCTGTAGCTGATTCCTTATAGTCTCTTATTCTCAGCATTTTGACCAGTTTAGAACCTCCCTTCTTTTATTTCATGAGGAGATTCTTTAATGAAAAGTGAAAAAAGTTAATTTAAAATAAAGTTAAAGGATGGGGTATGGAAAATATGTGTAAGAGAAATGAAGGCATGGGTATGGCAAGGACATCTGTAGTAGAGTTACTTTCTTTCCTCTAAGACATGATGGAACCTTGTTTAAAGTATTTGGAGAAAATAGAGAGCAAAGGGAGAGGAGAATAAAAGAAGGGAATTCCATACAGAAGTTCAACTATTTTCATCATGGCCTCTCTTCCACCACTGAGTCCAGTTTGTTCCTAAAGAAAACTGTTTTTCATTTGTGATAGGCAGAGTTGACTTCTGGTTTCTCTGCTGACATTTAAGGATTACAGCTCCTTCTAACAAAGCAAGGCCTGGAAAGGCTGAAAATCAGCTCTTCTTAGATCAGCCAGAGAACTCAAGTCAGGGGCCTCTGTTGTACTCAGAGCTGCAGAAGCTGACAGGTGGGCACAGAGCATCATGATGTGCTGGGACAGAAACACACAAAGAGAAAGTGCTGCAGAACCAGAACTCAGGTGTGAAACCTAATAGTAGTTGACAAGATGCTAGAGGCATTTGCCTTGGGTCAAGTTCCAGAAAGCTCCATTTTTTAGGTAAGGCTTATATGCCTTTGCAATTTGTCTTCAGGAGCAGGTCCTCATAGAAAATGTCATAAAACAAAACAAAGAACAAACCCCCCCCCAAAACCCAAAATCCAAAACTCCATCTGTGCTCCCAACAAGAACAGAAAAAAGAATCATACTGATACACACAGAGTACTCATCTGAGAGATTGTTGTACCAAAGTCTAAACTATTGAGATTTTATCTCCCTACTCAGGAAAAGAGAGTACCAAATACCAGCTCTTAGACTTCCAGGTGACAGAAGGTAATATCCACGACTAGCCCTTAGCTGTGCAGTCCTATCTAAAGACAGCAATGACACAAGGAAAGAGAAGGAAATGTTGGGCGAACTTTATCATGAGGCATCAGTGGTATTTGTGAACCAGTTCTATGTCATTTGAATGTAAACTTGATTAGTTGTAAAGTGGATACTGGGAAATTCGATGACAACCAGTTTTTTAAAAAGATAATTAATGTGCCAAGAATAGAGAGGAAAAGCAATCATATAAATGTACATAAAAAGCCACAAGGGACTAAAAACAGAGTGGAGAACAAAAATAGGAATAAAGAACAATGGTGATTGGGGATTACAGTTAAGTGATTGGATGGATCTCAGAAGAGACTTTGAATTTTGGACTGTTAACATTGTTGAGACTGCTGTAGACCATGGGGATGTTGGAAGTTGGATTAAATGTATTTTGCATTATGCTATGTTTGGGTATGACCCCCTAGAGTCATGTTTGGACAAGCCTATGGGAGCCAGGGAGTGGAATGTGTCAGTTTGTATATGCTTGGCCTAGGGAGTGGCACTATTAGGAGGTGTGGCCTTGTTGGAGTAGATGTGTCACTGTGGGTGTGAACTCAAGACCCTCACCCTAGCTGCCTGGAAGTCAGTCTTCTACTAGTGGACTTCAGATGAAGATATAGAACTCTCAGCTCTACCTGCATCATGCCTGCCTAGATGCTGCCATGCTCCCAACTTGATGATGATGGACTAAACATCTGAACCTGTAAGCCAGCCCAATTAAATGTTGTCCTTTAATAAGAAAAAAAGGAAGTAATATGTATGAGCTATGTATCGTCTTCACATATCTCTCTATCTTGTATTTATCCATCATATATGGATATATCCATCACCTATCTATTTATTCATCTATCCATCCATCTATCTAGACACCATCCATCATCTATCTCCCTGACTGTCTGTCCATCTATTTTCTACTGATCTGATAATGCAGCTATTTCAACAGTCACATTAAATATTAATAGCATTTCACATGAACAATTCCCCAAGATAGATGCCATTCTGTGCCATAAAATACATGTAAATTCAACACATTGAAAAGTATAGAAATCACAGTATAATGTCTAGTATAACAATGGATTTAAGCTAGATATCTGTGGCAGAATAAGAACAGTCAGAGCCTCAAATATTTGGAGAATGAAAGACCCACTTGTTAATACATGTTCAAAGCAAAACTTTAAGAAATGCTTAAAATATTTTGAACTAAATAAAAATGCAACCATCAAAGTAAGGTACATGAAAGAAGTTACTGGGAATTCTATACTACTTTCTGCACATAGTAGAAAAGCAGAACATCTAAAACCTAGGCTTTCACCTTAAAAAACAGAAGAAGAAAGAGCAAATTAGATTTAGAATAAACAAACACAAAGAAACAATAAAATTCGGGGGTGACACAATGACTCAGTGGGTAAAGATGTTTGCCCTCAAGCCTGTAGATCCTTGGGATCAATGTGGAGTCTACAAGGAGAAAACTGATTACTGCAAGTTGTCTTCTGACCTCTATACACATGCTGTTGCACATATGTGTGTACACATACATACCCTCCCCCAGATACATACAAAATAATTCACATAAACAAAATAAAAGTTAATGAAAAAACGAAAAAGTAGTCATCCCATAGAGATGACAGTTAAAGAAAAAGATAAATAAGATTAGTAAATCATTAACTAGCTAAGAAATAAATAAGGTACAAATTAATAATATCATAGATTATTTTATATCATTGTAGAACTTATATGCAAATAAGTACAATAATATAACTTTATAGTCTCGAATTTAATAATGTATTTGAAATGGACCAATTCCTTGAAAGACACAGTGTAGTAGAAGTCATACAAGAAGTAGACAACCAGAGGTTAATATATTCCATAGAATCACAATCAATGACCTTTCAAAATAGAAATTTGTAAATCCAGATGTACTCATTATGCTTTGATCTTATTTATCCCCCTTCTCCTAATTTCCCTCCACTAAAACACTTGAAGGAATTGTACCAACTCTCTGCAATCACCTCTAAAGGACTGGAACAAAGGAATAGTCTTTAATTCTTTTGGGGGTCAACATTATCCGAATATACCCCAAACTAGACAAATACCTCATAAGAAAAGAAAACCACAGACCTGGAAAACCTCACTTGAATATAGGCCCCCAGATTATGTTTTTTTTTAAGTAATGCTTTTATTTTTTGCCAATTACATAGGTATATATACTGAGTTTTGAGCATTACCCTTTTTCACCTCACTCTCCAGCTGAAACAATTCTTCTTTCCCAATAGTCTCCCTTCTATTTTATTAGTTATGTAATTATTTATTCACTCATTGAGTTTAGTTATGGTTGCATTCATGAATATGAATTGGAGGTTATGTATGAGAACACAGGGAACTAACCAGCGGTTACAATGGTTAAAGGCAATAACAACTCTCCTGGCACCCACTAACTCCTCAGAGTCCTTCCGTGAAGTGTGGGGCTTCACGTTCCCTCTCTCATGTACAATGGAGTGGGGCTAGGTCCAGTCTGATGCAGGTCTAGGTGAGCCTATAACCACAGATGCAGCGAGTTAATGAGTGCAATGGGCATGCCATGACCAGAAGATCCTATTTCCACACTCTTGCTCATCCTTGGCTCTTCATTCTATAAATCCTGTCTTGCGATACTCCCCAAGCTTTGAGTAGATGCAAAACTTCTTTAAAAAAGCATTAAAAAGCCATTTGATAGTATGATTGTAAAGAACATGGTTAGTATTGATATCAACACGTTGATAATAAAATTTAGATAGAAAGGCAAAATGCCCAGAATATTTGACTCAAGATTGAAGGAGCAGAACGAAGTTGGTAGATTTATACTATTATCTTCAAGACTTACTATAACACTACATTAATCAAGACAAGACAGCATTACTAAAAGAATATACAGCGGGGCTGGAGAGATGGCTCAGCAGTTAAGAGCACTGACTGCTCTTCTAGAGGCCCTGAGTTCAATTCCCAGCAACCACATGGTGGCTCACAACCATCTGTAATGGGATCTGACGCCCTCTTCTGATGTGTCTGAAAACAGCTATAGTTTACTCATATACATAAAATAAATAAAAACTTAAAACATATACAAATCAATTCAGAATATAGAGAATCTAAAAATCTAGATATAAATTCACATGTATATGAATTGTCAACTGATCCTTGATGAAGGATCAAAGATAGATATATATATATATATATATATATATATATATATATATTTATTTAACCAAAAACTGTTTCTAACGTATGTTTGATACACAGGCAAGAGAACAATGAATCTCAAAACAAGCCACACAACTTTCACAAGATTAACTCTCAAAGCATTGGAGACCTAAGGCTTCAATGCTAAACTACTAAACTCCTGGAAGGTAGCGCAGGAGAGAATTCAAGAAACCTTGAGTGTAGTGATGAGATGTTAGAGGCACCCCAAACCCATGAAAGCATTGATAACTTGAACCTCCTTAAAATAAGAGATTCCTATGAGAAGGTACTGTCAAGGAAATGAAAAGACAACCTCTAGGCCCAGGAAACACTTTCCAAAGATAAACTTGATGAGAGACTACCATGTAAAATTGCAATTGTTCTTAACATTCAATAATATAAAGACAATCCAACTTAAGACAGGTAAAAGCATAAACAAACACCTGACCAAAGATAGATAACCAACCATAGATAGAGAGTAAGCACAGGGAAAGGTTTTCAACATCACAAGCCATTTCGGAATTACACACCTAATGGAATGTTCCGAGTCTAAAATACCGACAACAACAAATGCTAAAGATGGAAGTGGAGCCACAGGAAATGTTATCTGCTGCTGATGGAAAATAATACTCAAGCCACATAACCCAGCCACTATGCTCCATGGTATTTACTCAAATGAATTCAAAACTAATATCCATACAATTACTTCATGCAAATGATTTTAGTAGCTTTATTTATGTTATTACAACTGAGAAGCAACCAATATGCCTCTTATTGGATGAGTGGGTAAAACAGTTCTCACAAGAAATGAGCTATCAAATTTGGTAAAGACATGGAGAAAGCCGAAGTGTGTGTTACTAAGTAAAAGAAACCAGTGTGAAAAGGTGATATGTGCCATGATTCCAAGTAAATGACTTTCTGGATAAAATCAAAGTATGGATTGTTCGAAACACAGTAGATACTAGAGATTAGGTGGGAAGGAAGAAAGTGCTACTTTAGTGATGGATAGCTGTCTTCATACACATTTGCAAACCCATGGAATGTATGGTGAATGGTGGTACCTAATGTAAACTGTGACGTTGGAGTGATAACGGTGTGTGAGTGTAGTTGTGTTAGTTGTGTTGAATGCACTACTCTGTTGCAGGTGTGAGTAGATCCAGACCATGGGTGTATATCGAGTCAAGAGGTAGAAATTCTCTATAATTTTGGTTTGGTTTTGTTGTTATTTGAATCTGCTCTAAAAATAAATTTTATTATTGAAGTATTTGAAGTTCTGGAAACTGAACCCAATGCTTCAGTCCTACTAGACAAATATTCTGCCACTGTGTTATATCACTTTTAACGTTTTATTTGAGACAGTCTTTTTCAGTTGCTCAGGCTGGTTTTGAACTTGCAGCCATCCTACTTCAGCTTCCTGCATAGCTGGATTAGAAAAACACCTTTCTTCCGTGGGTTTTCTTACATTCCTGGCCTTTGCCAGGTCTGGACTTTGCCCTTTGCCTCTCCATCACATGTCACAGCAGGTCCTGTTTTAGGTCTCTGAAGGTTTAAAGATTGTCAAATAATATGGAACTTTAAAACACCACAGCCCAGCTCTAGCAGAACTCAGCTGCAGTCATGTGTGTTTTGTGTCTTGCCAGTATATTATTTCTGCACTAGGCAAGTTGGTGCTATTGTTTCTGTGGCTGTTCTCTCTTGTTTGTCTGTTTTGGTTTGTTTTTTTTTGTTGGCTTGCTTCTTTTTCCTTTTGGAAGTTGACAGTCTCATCTCTTCATTGTGCCTCAGCGTTCTCCTCAGTTCCAAATAGTGACTAACATCTTAGGGAGATCCCATCTGGCTCTGTGTGTCACTTTACTAAAGGACACTGGGCCTCAGAGAAGTTAAGAACCTTGCATGGAGTTGGCTAACTCTGAGTAGTCCAATCCTTGAGACAAGTCTATGTGTGTAGCCTCACCATTCCCAGAATGCTATCTCCTTTTTTTAGTAGAGCAGTCTGTCACATTGAGTATCTCTCCACTTGAGAACTCTCTCCTGTTCTAGGCATTTGGTGTACTCTGGTGAGTGAAGGCAGAGATGGGAGAAGGGAACGCAGTAATCTAGCCCCTGCACTGTGCCGGACCCTCATGAATATGCATACAATTAATTGGGATACAAAGTCTTCCAATGTATGGCTACTACTTTCTCTCTGAGAAGCTGAAAACAAACAAACTAACCAAGGCTAAGAGACTGGAGCCACTCTGGAGCACACAGGAACTGCCCAGGTCTCCTAGACCTTCAAAGCCTATGTTCTTTTACACTTCCTCCTGCCTCCCTCCTCTAAGCTTGCAATGACACCCAATGTCACTGTCTTCATTTCCACAGCACCACAACCTCTGCCAGATGGCTGAGACCTCCGAGCTGCCTTCCTAGAGGACAGCCAAGGATCGCAAGCAGCATGATGTCTTCGAGGTTCCTCTCTAACTACTGCTCTACCCTCCCCCTCCTTCAATTGCCTTTCTGAAACTCATTTACCAGCCCAGCCAAATGCACCGTCTCAGTCGGGGGCCTGGCAGGAAGTAGACCAAAACTCAAACGGGATTAGTGAGCCAAGCGAGTTATATTTGGGGAGCATTACATAGGCATGGCAGCGACAAGAGAAACCAGCAAATGAGCTGATGTACCCCGTGGCTAGCAGCAGCAGGGAGCAGCCATTGCTGCCCAAGAGCAGCTGTGGCCTTGGAAGAATAATACAGCCACTGCTGCCTCAGAGCTTGGCAGGGAAGGAGCTAGGGAATGAACTAGTGACATCTCCTCCATTTATCAAGAACAAACACATCTAAGAGACAGGAAAACAGTTTTGAGTGGTGCTGGCGGGACAAAGTACACCCCAATGATTCCCGCTCATTTTCTGTGTGCTATTGCCGCCTTTCCAGGTGTGAGCATTCTGAAGGGTACCTCTGCTAGCAGAGATCATGTGGTCCTGCCACCCCGAGATGTTGTTTCTACTTCCCCGCTAGAGTTACAGCCAGCTTGCATCTAAATACACCTTCAGCTTGGCACCAGCAGACATGAACCTCCTCTCCATCATCTGGCTCAGAAAACGAGCATTTTCAAGTTCAGGTTTCAGGATGCTGAGGAGAAAAGTTGTTTTCTTTCCCAAGCTCATCTGCACACCGAATATCTGTACAGCCCTGCTTCTTCCAGGGACCTGGACTCAACAGTTTCTTTACTTTTTGGCTTCCAGGAGAATCCTGGTTTTTCTTCTTGGATCCCTGAGGGTATTCTTCCTTCCCCCAACCCCTCTGCTTTCAGACCCACAGTACCAGCAGATTAAGTTATTTTAATTTTATGAATATGCATACACAAAAGCCTAAGCTATTTTCTGAGAGAAAGTGCAAACGAATCTGCAGGAAATGTGTGGCTATTTCTGCTGATGGGTTGAAGTATGGCTGAATCACACCCAGAGCATTCCATGTGTAGTGAGTGCCTTGCCTTCCTGGAGCAGAACTGTTGTTCACTGTACTGGTGATGCTTAGACAAATGGTATTCGTTTCTCCAACAAGGGAAAGTCATGTTTGTCTTCTCTGAATGCTTGTTACTAAGTCCAGGGCCTTATGCATGCTAGCACACACTTACTACTTAAGTTATGTTTCTAGCCCTTAAAGGTGAGATTTGTCCTCTCCCTTAACATTAAAAAAAAAAAAAAAGAGGAGACTCAAAGCTTGGTATGCTGTCCAGCTATACTCACTGATGCTGGATGAAAATGAACACCCTAAGTATTTGTTAGGCCTCCTCTGACACCACTTCAGTTGGAAGATGGGAAGATAGCTCATTACTGAGGAGTACAGGGAAAGTCCAGACTCCCTGCCTGACATTCTGTGAATTTTCTGTTACAGGCATGTCATCTCCCTCTTGGACATCAAAGGGATGATTGTCTGGGCTCTCCTTTTGACTTTTAACAGTATGTGTGGGTTGGGGCTACTAGTTTTACTCATGGTGTCTTGATAGAGGTTAAGTAAGGATGTTGTCTGTCTCTAACCTTTCTGATTCTTCCAGTCACCTCTTTTTTGCTTCTGTGTCTAGAGTGTCCAGGCTTTGAGAGTGGTATTTTATTGGTAGTTTTGGTTTGCCAGTCTATCCTCTATACTGGTAGCAGGTGTCAAGGTTGGATAGTAAAATCTCCCCTGTAGACTCATGTGTTTGGACACACCATTTCCCAAAGGGGGGCGCTGTTCTGCGAGGTTGTAGATGTGTTGGGAGATGGAAGCCTAGCTGGAAGAAGTAGGGTGCTGGGGAAGGTGGAGCTCTGAGAATTGTAACTCACTTGCTTCAGTTTCTCTGTTTTCTGAGTGCACCTGTGTTGTAATCTGCCACTCAAACCCCAGCTGCCACCATGAGCCATTGCTGTCACCGCGCCTTCCCCATCAAAATCGGCTGTATCCTCTGAGACAATGACCACCGTAAATCTTCCCTGCTCACTTTGCTTTACATCAGATGTTAGGCCATAGAGATGAGGAAAGGTAACTGGCCAAGGCTCCTGGCAAGGCAAGTGTTTTGCAGTGTGCCTCCTGTCTCAAGTTGTTTGGGATATCGCCTCTTCATCTTGCAATTTATATTTCATGATCTTCTTGACAAATTTCAAAGTAGAACCTGGGAGGAGTGAATGTTTAGATAGAATGGGCCTTTTTATTCTACCTTAAAATTTCTTTAAAAAATTTATTATTATTACTATTGTATATCTATCTATATGATGTATGTATGTTGGTTCACATGCCACAGTGCATGTGTGGAGGTTAGAGAACAATTTTGTGGAGTATGCACTCTCCTTCAGTCTTTATATGGTTGAGGGGGTCAGACTTAGATCACCAGGTTGCACCACCATGGAGGAAGCCTCTTTATCCACCAAGGCCCACCAGAGAGTCTCACTAATAACGAAATTAGAAATATATAATCCACATGTCTAAGGAGGTGATGTCCTGACAATATTTGATCTTCTAATCTATGAACCATGGGTACATGTATTTGACTCTAATTTAATTATTTAATGACGTTTCATAGAGTATCATAAATATAAATATATTTTTTAATTCTTCTAATTGATTGAGATTTCATACATACATAGAATGTGTTTTGTGTTTTGATCAAATCATTGCACATTTCATTTGTTTATTAGATGATTATTTGTTTTGATGTTTTGGTTGCTTTTTTAATTCATAGATACTTTTTTTCTCTCCCGACAATGAATATAGACATGTAATTTAGTGTTTTATTTCTAAGAGCTGGAGTTGCATTTCTAGTTTGCTTGCTGGATATGTAATTGGTTTATTTTTTATCTCTGGGTGTATGTGTGGAATCTCTTATTAAACTTGTCACTTTGAAACTATTTCCTCCTGTCTTCACTCTTGATGAGGTGAGAAAAGTGACAGCTAGTATTGTCTGCACTCAGAAGACTCCCTACCAGTCCAGATGTGCTCAGAAGTTGCCCTGCCAGTCAGATGTGCTTGAAGCTGTTTGCTACCTAGGCTCCTGTTTCCCCTGAACTTCAGGACTCTGTGAGCTTTATTTTACATTTTCCCTTCCTCCCTCTCTCCTTCCCTCCCTTCTTCCTCCCCACGTCATGTGTGTGTGTGTGTCTCTAAGTGTGTCTCTGTGTGTGTTATTGGGCATTGACATTAAGGCTTTGCACAAACTTGGCAAGTATTCTGCCATGGAGTTACAATCCTTTGAAATTTTGATCTTCTTTTATTTTGAGTTGGGAGCTTGCTAAGTCTTCTGGCCTGGCTGGATTGTAAGCTGAGGATATGCTGACCTGAACTTGTGATTCTCCTGCCTCAGCCTTCAAAGTGGTTGGAATGGCTGGCATGCACCTTCAGGTCCTTCTGCTAACTTATACAAACACGTTTGCCATTACTTGGCTTTGTCAAGAATGTCAGCTAGATTGGTCATTCGGCAGTTTCTAGAAACTGAAAAAAGACATGTATGTTAATATTACATTTTTTCACTTTAAAATATGCTTAAATCATTCTAATAATAATATGTATAAAATCGTCTTCAAAGGCTGAACTTAAATGGTAAATTTCAAATTAATTACAAGTTGCCACAGGGAAACTATCAACATTCATCTTTCTGGGACACCCTCGCCCCTCATTTTTCTTCCTGGACTGTAAAGTTGAACGTTTTTGCTAGGCAGATTCACATCTCAAAAGTTTCACTCCTCCTATAACTCTGAGGCATTTGTATATTACCTTATGGGTCTGAGAGAGCTGTTTCTATCCATGCCTCATCTTGTGAAGTCAAGTTGTGTCTGATATAAATTCACCTCTCATGCTCTTCAACTAATCAACAAGTAACTATTGAGACTCTACAAAAATATTCCTTATTGAGATGACGGTGAACTTGTTCTTCCAGTGAGGGGTATGCAGTCATGTTGTCCTCAGGGTGAGGAGCTGACTCACCTGCCTACTGTGATCACTCCCAACCACTTCATTCTCAAGACCCACAGAGATCAGGTCAATAAAGAGAACACAGATTAAAAAGTCCCAAGAAGCTATGCTAAATAGAGTTAAGAAAATTTGGGCATTAAACATTTATTTGGTGATTTAGTATGATAATTAATTAATTGAAAAATCCTTAAAGCTACATTCCCACTTATTAATTAGTAATTGATTACATAATTAGTATTTACCCAAATTATTGAAACTTTCTCTTTGGTATGGTTTATAAAGTTAATGAATAACTTTTCTCATTGTTACAATTTAGGCTTTACATAATTGATCCCTGTTTGTTCTTGTGTGTGTGTGCAGGTATGTACATCCACATGAATGCACGCGTATCCATGTTCATATGTGTGTGTCTATGAATGGAGTGGACATTCACATGTGTGTGTATGCGTGTGAAGGTCAAAGGCCTATGGGCGCATTAGTCAATAACTGTTCTCCTTATTTTCTGAGTCGGGATCTTTCACTGACCCTGGAGCTCAGGGATTTGGTTAGAGCAGCTGGCCACCAAGCCCCAGGCATCCTGCCGCTCCTCTTCATCTGACAAGAAAGGCAGATGCATGCTGCTATGCCTTTTTGCTGTTTGTTTGTTTGTTTGTTTGTTTTTAGACTTTGGCTCAACTCAGGTCCTCATGCTTGTGCAATAAGTACTTTACCAAGTGATCCATGTCTCTACCCTGTTTATTTTGATAAAGAAAAAAATACGGATTGGGATGTAGAGAAAAATCTAATTACCTCATTACTCAGAAGTAAACACTATTCACACTTTAAAAAAAGTGTTCTATTGTAAAAATTCCTTCAAGTGTCAAAAGCTATAATAACAATCCACAGACCTTCCATATGTCTCTCACCCGTTTACCCTGTGTGTTTGCGTTTTGTGTTCTCCATGTGTCTGTCTGTTATAAATTTACATGCAACTACCTGTATGTGCATGTGGATGATGTCGATCCATATTTACTGACTTTCATGAATCAGTTATTACCATAGTTCTTTACTGTGAAGTACTTTTAGGTAAAAAAATTAAAAGAAGGGACACTCTATTATCCAACCACTATTCAGTGACTGCACTGTAGAAATGTAGCCTAGACACAATCCTTTTGTTTAAGAATGTGCCCTCTAGTGAAAGTTTGTCAATTGTTTCAATAATGTTCTTTATAAATGCTTCCTCTAAATCCCAAGTCAGTTTCCAATCCTATATGCAATTCAGCTGTCACATCTCCCTGGCCTCTTTGAACCTGGAACCTCCCTTCAGCTTTTCTTCAACTCTCCTGACATTGACATTTGGGTGGATAACAGGCTAGATGATTTCTAGAATGCCTCTCAATTTGTCTGATTTTTTTTTTTAATTTTGAAAAGAATTTGAAAGGGTCGGATGAACTCCCTGTCAGCCCTGCCTCCTCTTTTTCTTGAGATCCTCATTTACTCTGACTTTTGTCCCTATTGTTCTTCCAAGATTGCTTTTATTTAGGTCACAAGTGACCTTCATGTCACAAAATTTAGTAGTCAGTTTCTAGTCATCCCTTTATTCAACTGCTCGACACCGCTTTACGGAAGTCATCTCCCGCCTCTTGGAGAGTGGCTGATGTTCCTACTGCACTTCCTGTTTGGCGGCCTCCTCCCTGTGCTCCTGCTTCAGGGCCCTGTAGAGCCTTTGCTCATCTCTTCTCATCTTCTAGAACTAAATCTAATTCTCAGGCCTCTTTTCTTTCTACATTTTTCAAGTTGTCTACTGAAGTAGAAAAATAATTTGTTCATTTATTTATCATCTTATTTACTTATTTGTATGTGTCTTGTGGTGTGTGTGTGTGCACATGCACGTGCACGCACATGTATTTGCATCCTGTTCTGTCCCTGTCTGCCTAATTTATGTGAAACAGGATTTCTCACTGAACCTGCAGTTGTGCTGCTTGGGTTTTGTCAACCTGATACAAGATTAGGTATATCGAGGACAAGGGAATCTCAACTGAGAAACTGCCTTTATCAGACTGGCCAATAGGCAAGTCTGTGAAAGGCATTTTCTTGATTAATGATTGATATGGGAGGGCTTACTTCATTGTAGGTGATGCCAACCTTGGATAAATGGTCCAGAGCTATAGAAGAATCAGGGTGAGCAAATCATGAGGAACAAGCCAGTAAGCATTACTCCTCCATGACTTCCACTTAGTTCCTATCTCTAGGTTCCTGTCCCGACTTCTCTTCGTGATGGACTATGATGGTAAGCTGAAATAAACTTTCTATACCTCAAGTTGGTTTTGATCATGGTGTTTGTCACAGCTACACAACAATAAAAGAAAATGAAGCAAATGAAGAAAATCCCCAGTAAGGGGATTATAAATAAATGTGGTTATACTGGCCTTCTTTTTTAATGAGTGTTGGGAATTTGAAGTCAAGTCCTCAGTCTTCACAGCAAATCCTCATACTCACTAATCATCCCTTCAGATCCACAAAGGGATTTGAATACCACATATGTGTGATCGCAAATCTAAGTCTAGCCTGACCTTCACTCCTGATCTCTAGACTACATATCACACTGCCTGTCTCCCCAGGTAGAGGCACAATAGGCTTCTCAGAATTAGCATGTCCATTATCGAACTCTTATTTTCCTAAAAGCCCCAAGCCTTATCTCCTCATTAAGAGTAGATACCCACCTCTCTTGTAGACCATTAAACAATGTGACTGATGTAGATTTTCTGATTCTGCTGTTCTCTATGCTTAGTTTAATTATATCTATATCTATATCTATATCTATATCTATATCTATATCTCTATCTATCTATCTATCTATCTATCTATCTATCTATCTATCTATCTCAGAATAATTTCTGGGTCATAATAGGCATTCAGTAAATAATTTTCTCAAACAAAACTACATATTTTCTTCTCTTTTGATGATATAAACTTGTATTAAATACTTGAATAGTGTTCTTTTGGATTTTGGCAATTGCCATTTTGTTCAATAATATACAAAGAATCTTTGTATGCCAGATCTAAGTCACTTTCAACAGTCTCCATGCCATTTCTGTATCTTAACAGGGTACCGTAATGATTTATTCAAATTCAACTGATGAACAATTGGATCGTTTTCAGTATTTTGCTTTTTCAGCAATGCCATAATGAATAGGCTTATACTGAAGTCTATTGTAGTCTAATTCATCAAACAATTATTGACTATCTGTTTTATGCAATTTACTGGTCTGGACAATGGGATAGTAAAGCAGAAATAAATGGGACATGATTTGTTCACTTAGGGAGCTCATCAGCACTCAAGCAGACAGATGATGATAAATAAAGATTCCATGTTTGAGGGAACTATGAGTGTCCATGAGCTGCTGGAGAAGTAAGCTATATGAGGAAAATTCAGGGCTATGGAAGGCCAGGAGAGGCAGAGGAGCATTCCAATGATGTCACATGGGAATTCAGCTTTGATACGGGTTTTAACTGTCAGAGAGCATGGAGTGGCGTGAATGTTGGGAATATTCCCAACTCACTTAGCTCTTGTTGAACTTGAAAGGAGAGCAAGTGCCAATGCGGCCAGAGTGGTAGCTTGGCTTAAGCATGCACAGTAGCTCAAATAATTGTCAGATGAGGCCCATGGATAGGGATCAACATAGAACTAGGTCCATCTCATCTATTCAAGTTGTTTCCTTGACTGGAAGAAGGTTTGCCCAGGTTATCCCAGTCTATAGCAAGTCAGACTCATTGTTTTGAAAAGATGCCAAAAGTCTAAAAATTCTAAAAATGCCTTGCCTTCTATTTTTTTGTACTGTTGGCCAACAGCTTATTTTTCAAGACATAGTTTTATATTTCATAAAGCAAATACAGTAACAGAGACCCTGCTGATTTATCCCAGGTGGGCTGTTCATGCCCCGAGTCACTGTACTCTCAGTCCTGCCTGAAGGGCCTCTGTCTTCAGGAATCTGAATTTCTTTTGGGGGTTTGGGGAGGATCTTGAGCTGTAGCCAAATTATTCCTCTTCATATCTTGATTCAACACACACTCCTACATACACAGAATCATATATAACTATAATAAAACATCCAGAAAACAATCAAGTCCTAACATCTGTCTTCTAGAGTGGAATCTTTAGGGCTGGTCTAGATCCATTCTGGAATGCTATTGGTTCTGATCTACACTAACTTAAGGACTCACAGTGATTGAGAAACTCAGTAGCTGCACTGTTCTGATCCCTAGGTGTCTTCTGCCCTCCATGCCTGTGTATTCCTGGAGTGCCTGCCTGCCATTGCCTGCACTAGTATTTGGGACATGACAACCTGATTAGAACAAAAAAAATCTTCCAAACGGAATCTACTTTGTCTTAGACTCTTACCCTAAGCAGAGTAGCAGGTGTTCAATAGCTGGAAGTTGAGATTCTGACCTCTAAGATTCTCAGCAGATCAGATTTGTGTAGCTGAGCCCTGATAAACACGGTGAGTGACTCTGCATCCTGTTTAGCTGGAAGAGAGAGTTCGCTGATTTAAAGCAGGAAGCCATTTGTAACCAGCCCCTTCAATCACTCCTTCAGCAATGTACCTGGAATCTTAGCCTTTCCCTCTTGACCTTGACTCCCTCAGGCACAAATCATCTCTGGCTACTTCCTCAAATTCAGTCTAGATTTGAATTTGTGAAACACAAGTCAGAAAGTCCCTACTATTTTAAGCTTTCTGAGATCCAAACCCTATCTGGTTACTAAGAAACACAAATGATTTCAGTTACCTTGGAATTAAATGTAGCCTAGAACATTTAATATTTGCCCGGTCATGTTGCAAATGAGCTATTGTATTCATAATGATGTGTCACCATCATAAATATGACAAAAGGACATTTGCAGAAAGATGATTATCCACACTGATGAGATACAAGCTCTGAAAATTAACATTTCCTATTCTTTGCCTCTCTTTGTTTTGCATTATTTAATCATTTCTGGTGACTTGACCGAATCCTCCTGGCCCTCAAACCTGCAGCATGCAGAACCTTTACAAGATACCCCAAAATGATATCAAAGGAAGGACCCCCTTTGGAGAAGCCGCCATCTCCTCTCTTATCTCTCGGCTAATAGAAAGACCTGTATTCAAAGGTCCCTTTGTCTCAGTGGGAGCACCCTAAAATATCTTTGGCTTTCATTTATATTGGTTTCAGGCACGTACAGGATCAAAGTAAATGGGAGTGGGAGAAAGAAGTCAGATGACAAGTAGATTAAAGTGAAGAAATACAATGTATTTCAATATTTTACTTCTTTGAGCAGCTAAATTGTGTGACATCACCAGCCAACACTCAGTTAGCTGTGGCCATACATGAGACACTTGGTCCCTAGTTCTCCTACTCACCTAAGTCTCGAGGGTGAACTTGCATTTTGAAATTACATTTATTTAGTGTATGTAGTTGTAGACACATGCTACAGTATACATTTGGAGATCAACTTGTGAAAACTGGTTCTCTCCACCATGTGGATTGTGGGAGTTGACCTCAGGTTATCAGGGTCAGCAGTAGATGCCTTAACTCGTTGACTTGTCTTAACATCTGTGGGAGAACTAAAGGAAAAAACAAACAAACCATTTTTTGAGAATTCCACGCATACATAGAATGTATTTTTGATTTAATTTACTCCATTATCTTCTTTGTCCCATTTCTTCTACCCCCCTTTTTTTCTCTTAGGTGTCTTTTTCTCTCACTGAGTTGATTGCAGGTTGCTGCATTGAATATGAGGTCATTTATTGGTGTAGCCCACTAGCCAGTGGATATTCTAGTAAAGAAAAATGACTCCTCTTTCCCTAGCAGCCTGCAATTGCCAATAGCTCTTTAGCTAGCAGCAGGGTCTCATGAGTGCCTCCCCTATTCATGGTGAAATATTGGTGGGTTCAGCCTACTTCACATCTTGTACAGGTAACCATAGCTCCTATGAATTCCTGAGTGTAATGGCCTTGTCATGTCCAGAAGGCAGAAATTCACAGCAATCTGCCCTACCCTTGTTTATTATTTCTGCCTCTTATTTGGCAGTGCTCTCTGAGCATCAAATATATGGTATAGATGTCAAGAAAAATGTAGAAATGACTCAGGATCATGGCATCACCCCTAAAGACCCTGATTCCACTGGGCCAGGTAGAACCAGGCACTGCAAGATTTAGACAGATCCCCAGAAGATCCTAAACGCCCCTTGGGTTTAAGAATTGTCATGTTCCATGCTATGAACAATTATCAACTCAAGTACGCCATAAGGCAGCATGGTTACTATTAACATTTTTTCAACATTCAGTTAAGAAAACAGAGGTAGAGAGAAAGAACCATGTATGTCTATTTCCATAGGGAATCAGAGGGGGTGAATCCAAATTTGAATCCAGGTAGGTGGATTTCAGAATGCAAAGCAAGGAAATGCAAAGATTAGAGGAAAGTGGAACATTTTATGCCCAGCATTTGGGGCAAAAATAGAGGAAAGATGACTCTAAAAAGTAAACTTAGAACAAGAGAGTATGTTACGTATACTGTGTGTTATATATGTCTATTTACCCTGTTAAAGGTGAATGAGAAGGATGGGAACGACAGGCTTGGAAGATTTCAGGGTGGACATCCTGTGGATGTGAGCAGAAAGCGCTCGTATTTGGTCAAGCGTCTACTATTCTTGTCATATTTCGTTAAGTGCTCCGTTTTTCTAAATATGTTTGGAATAAGAAGCGCCATGTTTGAAAATGTCCCCGAATCCTACTTACTGATAGGCCCACCCTGAGTCTCAGGCCAGTGGAAAACAGTGATCATTTCCTCTGGTGCATCACGACTTTTCCCTTACAGTAAAGGGTTAATTTCAGCTCCCATTTTGGGGGTACAGCCCATCTTAGCAGGGAGGTCTGGCAACATGAGTGTGAGGCAGCTGGTCACATTGCTCCTGCTGTCAGGAAGCAGAGAGAGAGAGATAGAGATAGAGATAGAGATAGAGATAGAGATAGAGATAGAGATAGAGAGAGATGATAGAGAGAGATAGAGATAGAGATAGAGATAGAGATAGAGAGAGATAGAGAGAGATAGATAGAGAGAGAGAGAGAGAGAGAGAGAGAGAGAGAGAGAGAGAGAGAGAGAGAAAGAGAGAGAGAGAAACACTGGTGCTCAGCTCACTCCTCTTTAATTGAGTTCAGAAGCCCAGCCCATTAAGGTCGTTCTTCCTCCCTCAAATAATCTGACACAAACACACCCAGAGCTCTGTATCTGAGATGACTTTACAAAATGTCAAGTTGACAATTGATTTTAACCATCAGATTCGTGGCCTGTAGTTGGGGATGATCTCTTTCCTTCAGGAAGTTCAGAAAAGCACTTCTTTGTAAGTGAATAGCTCCCAGGGCTAGAAAAGTAAATATCAAAGCATCTGGTGAGAGGTAGAAGTATGACTTCCATATGCTCACATGTGAGGTGAGCAGAACCCAAAGACAAACCAACAGTGCCCTGCAAAGACCTAACCCCCAATCAGCGCTGTTCTTTTCTGCAGATGTGTGAGGTAGCAGTGATTTGAGGACCTTTTCACAGGCCAGGGCAACCTGGTGCAAGCAGGCGAAATAAACTGTTTAAGGTCACTGAGAAGTGGAAGAAGAGGAGCCGAGGGGTCACAGAATTCTGCATGCTTCCCTCTCTGCTGGGCCCACTCTTAAGGCATGATCAATTGGTCCCCAGACCTTTATTTGGGTTTATGTCCATCATATTCTTCACAAATGTTCCTTATCAGTTTCCTGCCTTATAGGCCTTATCGTACTTTTACCAGGAGAGTCTGGTACCACAGCAAGCATTTTCAAAAGATGAGAGTTAGGATGCTTAGGTAGGCCCTGTCCTGGTGTTTATAAGTCCTCTCACTAACTTGTTTATTTTTATAATTTCCCCTATTCAGTGGTCATCTTTGGAGTACCTTAATATGCCAGGTACTGTGTTGTACTTCCTTAATTTCTTCCTTCTCTCCTCTCAACTTCTTTTCTTTCTTTCTTTCTTTCTTTCTTTCTTTCTTTCTTTCTTTCTTTCTTTCTTTCTTTCGTGGTGTGGTGTTACTGTTGTTGTTGTCAGTGGTGTTGATGGTGGTAGTATTGGTGGTGATGGTGGTGTTGATGGTGGTGGTGGTGATGGTGGTGGTGGTGATGGTGTTGATGGTGGTGTATGTGTGTGTGTGTGCATGTGTGTGTGTGCATGTGTGTGTGCCCGTGTGTGTGTGTTATATGGATACATATTTGTGTGGATGCATATATCTTTGAACACATAGAGGTCAGAACCTGAAGCTCATGTTTTTCATCTAGGCTGGCATCAAGCACTCCCCAGAGATCTTTCTATTTTTACCCCTTGGCACTAGACTTGCAGGTGCATGTGAGATCTCACATGACTTGTTATGTGGGTGCTGGGATCTGACCTTAATCCTCATGTTTGCATAGTAAGTGCTTGTAACTACTGAGCCATCTCTCCATCCCCCCTGTTTTACTCTATGATGGCAAACATTAGCAGGTCTCATGGCTCTTAGAAAGTGTGTATGTCCTTCTATGCAAGGATTTGTGGTACTTCCCTTCTGAAGTCTCAGCTACTCTGTTTCTCAAGAAGAAAGAATGTGTCAAATGGATTGAGATGAGAATAAGAAAGACAATAGCTCCTTAAATCTTAAATTTAAGGATTTGGTAGGACAAGGCCACACCGATACTCTCTGTGCATCCAGAGTCTGTTTCTGTCTCACTTAGGGTGTTCATTCAGTTCCCCAGGATGACTTGTGATTATACCAGCAATTTCTGTCCTTTCTACTTCTCTGTATCCTGTCTGTACTGTAACAACAAGAGTTTTCAAAGCTAAACCAGTGAGGATGGTAGCTCTAATGGCAGCCAAACTTTTTGAAAGGTTGTAGCCCCACTTATCAGTGATTTTACTATTTATTTTCTCATTTCAGTTACGGCTTCCTAAGTTTCAAATGGTGTGTTCTTGTGAGTAGCAGGGTGAAGTCTCTCCTGACCCATGTTACCCCATACTACCATAAGCCATGTCCCACTTCACAATTTTACAAGTGAAAGGTTGAACGAAATACAACTAGATATTTTAAGATAGAGAGAAATCATATTCAGGTATCTTTTACTACTATGTACTTCTATAATTAATCCATTTCAGTAATAGGAACATATTACTCCAATAAATTTATAAAATTTAACATAGGCATATACATATGTGAAATAAACTCCCTTCCCCCCCCCTCTCCTCTGTAGGAAGCCGCATTTGCGCTGGCAGAATCCGCCATTGCAAGATGGCGATGACGTCCGGGAGTCTTCCTAGTAAACAAGTAAATTGCGCATGTGCCATGGTAAAAGCCCGCCAAAGTTAAAGCCCATCCCACGGCGTTTTGGCGCACAGCGAGTAAGCAGCCAATCAGAGGTGAATACACCGCTCTAAGGGTATATAAGCAGTGCTTTCCCGGGCCTGGGGGTCTTCCACCATTTTGTTTTTGGAATAAACGTTTTCCTGCGGAAGGATCCTGATGTGTGTCCGTGTGAGTTCTTGCTGGCGAGACGATTACACGTGTGCCACACTCCTCTGTCTCTAATATTGTCCAAAATTTCAGCCATTCACTAAGGGTCTGGGATGTCTGTTGGTTAGTTTTATGTTAATTTGACATAAGCTGGAGTCACTTAGAAAGAGGGACTTACTTTATCAGACTGGCCTAAAAGCAAGTCTGTTGAGCATTTTCTTGATTTGTGATTGATATGGGAGGGGCTGGCCCACTGTGGGGTGGTGTCAACTCTGGGAAGATAGTCTTGGATGGTCTAAGAAAGCATGCAGAACAAGCTGTGAGGAGTAAGCTAGTAAGCAATGTTCCTCCATGGCCTCTGCATCAGTTCCTACTTCCAGGTTCCTGCCTTGACTTGTGATATTGAAGTAGAACTGAAATGGACTCTTTTCTCTCCAGTTGCTTTGGGTTATGGTTTTTATCATAGCAAAAGACAGGAGGCTCATCCTTTGAATATGTGGTCCTCAGCTTATGGCTGTGAAATCCTTAGGAGGTGGGGCCTAGTTGGTGGAATTGGGTTACTAGCAGAGGGCTTTTGAAAGTGATACTCACCTCTGGCTCCATCTAGCCCTTTTCTCTTCCTGGTCTGCTCCATGTGAACATCTGCACTGCATTCTTCTGCCCCAGAGCAATTCCTGCCACTCTGCATGGAGCTACACATTGCCACATCTTCTTTGCCAGAACAGGCAGAAATATCTCCTGAATTGTGTGCCAAGCTGAAACGTTCTCCCCTTTTGTTGTTTCAGATAAAAGAGCAGAGATAAGAGAACAACAAACACATACTGCATCGTCCATGAATGTGGTCAGATTTTCCTGCATAATACCCATTGGACAAGGTGGCAACAGTTATTTGTACCGTCTCACTTAATTCAATCCTAACCATATCTCATTGAGACTAGGTACATTTTTCAGATGAGGACAATAATGTCAGGAGAATATTCATGTTGTCAAGTGGTCTCTGTTTACCCCATAGGACGAATTCAAACTGCATTCTGCATGGCACCAGTGACTAGGCTTTTGAACAGTGCTAGACTGAACCACCCTTTTAGTGTTTCTATTTGTATCTAAAAGGATTATATAGATATGTATACTTATATCACATTTAAGTATTCACATTTAACTTACTGAGTGATGGTATTGAACGCTGTCACTGTGTACTGACATGGTTCTTATGTTAGGCATTGGCTTCCAAGCTCCTGGGAGAAGTGATATCTGAGATTTAATGTATTGTGTAGTATTTTTAAATTGTGTCCTTCTTAGTATAAATACTTAAAGATATTGACTGACCAAAACCTAACTGGAAAATCTATTATTCTTAAATCAAGTTAAAAGAACTTTCAAAAAAGTTTATTTAAGACTATATTTGCTCTTGGTTTACTGTGTTCTTTGCCTAAATGTCTAGATTAGAAAAGTAGACTAGTTAGCCATTTTAATTCTAACAAAAGGGGAGTTAATGGTACTAGGCATTTGTCCATGCCTTGGGTTTTGTTTAAGCATTCTGTCTAAGGCCTTTAGTTTTCACAAATGTAGTGGCTACCATTTGTTTCCTAACTAGAAAATATTCACTCTTTCCTATCTGATTTGCTTTTAGATATACATCCACATTTCCCCCTTGACACCGACAAATCCTTCAGGAAAAACAAACCTGCCCTTACATCCAGGATGCATCTGATTTATTTCCTTTCTCCGTGGCGGTAATTGGTATAATAACCCAGGACCAAAACAGCCAATGATTCCTAGACAAATTGTTAAAGTGCAGCTAAAGAAGACCAGAGGATATGTTGGCCAGGGACTTTGGGAAAGATAAAGTTATGGGAGAGATGGTCTTTCTTGACCAAGGTCATTGTTGTAGCAGAATCTTTTTACTGTTTGCTCAAGGATGGAGCAACAATGGGAAGGAGAAAAACATAGAATCATAAAGAAACAGGCCAAGCCTCTTCTTCTCCATTTTCTCAGTCCTGCAAACCATTGTAAGCCAGAGAGTTCCCTTATTAACACAGGCTCAACTTTGTTTCTTGCTTCCTAAACCATCAGATTCACACAAAGGCTGTTATGTACCAGAACCAGTACAAGAACAGATACCAACAATGAAACTATGACAACAATAAAAATACTTATGACATTTTCATGGTGCTGTATTTTAAAAGAGCCTTTAGCATGTTTTAACGCAGTCAGTAGTCTACACGAATGTGACACACAGCTGCAGTTACAGTGAAGTTTTCTTTTGTTTAGAAAGTGGGACTTCAGTCTGAAGGGATCAAACTATACAGTCAGAATTGCCTGTGAGAATCCTACTATTCCACCCTTGTATGCCAGTTGCTTTCCACTCTCTTTCTTCCACTACTCATTTGATAAACTATATTTATTGAAGACCCATGTGTCACACATACCGGGTACAAACTAATGACAACGGCCCCAGATCTCATGAAAGTTACCTTCTACTGAGTAGTAAAATCGTAAGTTAATCACAATAATTCCTTGCAGAGGGCATTTTTAAAAAGAATTGAGATTATTGAAATGAAAAATCAGCCGGAAGCTCTGGTGATGGGTGGCCAGGGAAGACTTCTCTGAGAACAGTGGTAGTTAAGTTTTATTTTTTATTTTAAAATGTCTATTAATTTCCAGTGTATGTGTATGATATTCAAAAGGCTGCAGGAGGGTTTCTACCTTATTATCTACCATCCTCTGCCTTATTCCCTTGAGAATCTTTTGATGAAGCTTCTTGCTTTCTTTTAGATAAGCTATTTGGCCAGCAAGGTCCAGCCACTCCCTTGCTGTTACTTCTCCCTCTGGTGGCAGTATTACAAGTACACATGATTCTGTCCAGACCTGAGTTTATATAGGATCTAGAGATCCAAACTCAGGTCATTATACTTGTTCTACAACTATCTGCCCAGCACGAGTTGAATTTGCAAAGATGAGCATTAGCTAGTTTGCTGATCGATACCAAGAGACATTTGGACTATTGGCAAAGGATAAAAGGAAGGTGGATTAGAAATTGGTCCTCCACTTTTTTATCCTAAGTAATAATAAAGAGATGCCATTCAATTGAATGGAATTTTAGTACAAGGTCCAGGTGGGGAGCAAAGAGTTCTGAAACTCAAGTCTGCGAAGTGAGGTACTCAGTTGATAGCTGAGAGGGACATGTGACTTGCCCAATACGCAACACATTACCCTAATGAACACAAATTTGACTTCAGGGTCTGTCTGAAGACAGAGGTACCTGCCTCAGACAAATGCCTACTCTCTAATTAGTGTCTGATAGATTGTGCCATCCTTAAATTATAAAACAGCTTACAAATGGCAAGTAATGAGTGTGGACTTAATAAACTTAACAATGGTTGCAACAGCTTTGAGGACATCTCTGTTGGTGAAGCCCACAGAACCCAGAAGACCCTGTCAGTACTCCTACAGGGCTAGCTAGTTGATGAAATGAGCAGCAATTACGGGATTCCTTGGCTAATTTCTTTTCTTGAATGACTAAAGAAGAGACTTATAGTCACTGTGTTAGGTTGCAGAATTCTATATAAGAGCTTATTCTAGTAGGTGGTGATTACACACATTGCTTTCACGTGGCACTTTCATGTGGCACAGCTATTTTGCACAGTGCAGGACTATATTTTAAATCTTATTATTCTCTTATATGAACCCAGTAAGTTAGGTCACACGGGTATTACTACAGGTATTAATTTTCTTTTTTGCATTTTACTTGGCTGTGGGTTCTAAAGAGTGTGAGAATCGACAAACAAACAAACAAACAAACAAACAAACTCAACAACCTGTTATCAAAAAACGTTCTCCAGGATTCTCTTCCTCAAATATTCCAGTACTCTCCCATGATTGTTAGAGGTTGTTGCTATTTCTTTTATTCATACACGGTAAGGCAGATGATTTCTTTTGGGGGATCATTATAGAAAAAAAATGAGAGACATGTTTAGTAAGGTAAAATGTTGTCTGTTTCGTCATCATCTCCTCCCCCACTTCTTGGTTCCCCCACACATATTGAAGTACGCCTAGCAGAAACTCTCACTAGATGCAATTGTGTCTTCCCAGATTATAGATGCAGAATTAGTCTCAGATAAAGTGACTCCCTGTCATTATCCATTCACAGCAGAGCCCCAGGTGGAACTCAGGCTTTTTAAAGATTCAAGCTCCCACTTTCTCTTCTTGTCCCCCAGGCATCAATTCCCCCTACCCTCCATCCCCTAGGATTTCACTCTGGGGCCCAGATTCTGTGCTTCCTCTGTCCATCTTAACTCTAACTCTACGTGTGCCTTTGTTTTTGCCTTCTACTGGCTGATTTTTCCCTTCCCCAGTTTGAATTAATTTGTTTCCATTCTACTGTTTGCTTTACCTTAAAAAAAAAAAAGCTTAAAATCATCTGCTTAATCTTTTTCTCTTGATACCTTTGACTCTTGGTCAAGACTAGTGCAAGCAAAGGTGTTCAGTCAAAAGGCTCGAAGTCACTTCACTAACATCTTGACTTCTCAACGTCCCTAGAGGTTCCATCACCCCCCCCCCCATGACCCAAGTAGGGGATTGTCATTGTCACCAAGGAAAAACCTATTTAGGCGAATGCCCTCTGCAGAGTCATTTATCTTCTATTCTAGTTTATACTAGAGGCATGGCTATTGTCCAAAACAGTGATTTATTAGGGTTTCTCTTTAGGACTGTGTTTAAAGACACTATGCCCTACATTGTGAGGTTGTTAAAGTAAAAAAAATCCTGTAGAATTAAATTTAGAGAAGGACAATTGGTGTGGGGGAGGAGAGTGTTGTCTGAAGTGCATGAAATTCTTACTGTTGAGGCTGTGGGCCCCTCTGATTGTGTCATGTCACGATGTCCTCTCTCCCATTACTGCACGGCTATAGAGAGCTTAAGCAATGCTACTTCATTTATCTGAATGTTCTATATTACAAAGCTGCGTTCAATTGTTTCAATAGTTGTGGTAATTTTATTATAGAATGACTTCATTTAATGTGATGGCCATTTAGTAAAGCTTTTACATTCACCTCAGGCAAGCTGTAAGAGGAAACAAGTGAGGACTTACAAAGACCTCACACAGGTTGGCTTTAAGACTGTAAGACAACGAACAGAATAGGTAAAGACTGTTAAGTAAAAGAGTGTCTTTAGGTGGAAAGAGAGTAGCAATGCTGTGCCTTCAACTTATCGTTGAACACTGGTCATTCATACTTCTGAGCCTCTGTCTGCTGGGCACCTAGTGTCAGTGTGATAGCGATTCACGCTTCAACACATGGCTCCTTCTCACTCACTCCAGTCTCTGGATTTGATGTGGGAAGGCAAGGTCTAGTCTTCCCATGCTGTGCTACAGTACTCGGAGGCTCAAAGGAATGCTCCAGGAAAAACTGCCAAGGCTCTGTTGTCTTCACGGGAAAAGGTCTTTATTATCAAGTTTGACCTTTGAAAACTTTCCCCTCTTGCCTTTTTTTGTACACACCCCAGTGACTGCTTCTAACTTTAACTGGACTGATGGGAACACTCTGTCATCTGCTGGTGTTAAAGTGTTACATCCCATGGAAATGCTGAGAGGCAGCTTGCCTTTGATTATGTAGGATTCAAGGCATCCTGATTGCTAAGCTACTTACCATGACAAATGCAAGAACTTTCTAGTTCATTGATTCTGGATGTGTTTTTGACAAAACCTCCCTCACAAAAGCAAAGATGTCTGGTTGCTTCTCAAAGAAAAGTATTAGTTGTTTGACTTTCCCCACAAAAGATGTGTTTGCAAAGTAATTATTTTCTGAAATTTAAAATAATTTTAACATTCAAATTCTTCACTCTTTTCTTTCTTCCTCTTCCTCTTCTTTTCCTTATCCTCCCTCTCTTTCCTTCCTTCCTTAATTCCTCCCTCCCTCCCTCCCTGCCTCCCTCCCTCCCTTCCTTCCTTTCTTCTTCCTCTTCTTCTTCTTC
>NW_021627656.1:0-10877 GCF_004785775.1 Grammomys surdaster | reverse complement strand
CCAGCCAGGATTACAACTTGACCTCTGGACAAATTTCCTCCTGGTTTCTGTCATCTGTTTTACGGTTCACAGCCTTCATGAGCTACTTTTTTTTTTTTTAGTCATTTTTATATAATCATCAATGATCAGTGATATTTTATGTCAGGTTGAAGTACAAGCAGTTTTATGAAGAAAGTTATCCTAGTGGAAAAATGGTAAGGTAACAGGATAAGGACAATGTGTTAGCTTCCCAATACTATTACAAGATACCAGCGACAGCCAACTTAAGAAGAAAGATATTTTAGTCCAATCACAGGTTTTTTGTTTGTTTGTTTGTTTGTTTGTTTTTACTTTTGTTTTTGGGGGTTTTTTTGGCATTTTATTGGCATATTGGCCAGATTGTGTTAGGACCTGTGACAAGGCAGAATATTCTGATAGGAGTGTGTGACAGAGGAAGCCTGTTCACCTCATGGCTGAGAAGTGAAAGAGAAAGCTGTAGAGATTAGGGTTCAATGCTTGCCTGCCAGGGTATGCCCTAAATCTTCCTTTCTAGGGAGGTCTTCCTATAATGCTACAGCCTGGAGCCCAGCCTTTTAATGTACAACCCTCTGCAGAACATTTTTCTAGAGCATGATCAAAGCCACAAGGAAGGATTAAGTGTGAACTTGTGTATGACCCCCGGGGAGCTCGGAGCATGATCAGTGTTTACTCATGTTACTTGCTCAGGGAACTTGGATTTGGAACTTCAGCACCAGTCATTGGCAATGACTCTCCCTGGGGGGATACAATCTCCTGTGTACCCTTGATCTGACTTTTCATAGTCATGGCAGATCTAGTAACCCTAGAAGGACAATTCTCTGGAGATGACTGTAGGCCTAGCTGTTTGCAGCAAAAGGAAGTTGGGAGCTCAGCATACAATCCTAGTAAAGGGGGTTTGAAGGAACATGCTGCAGTGCTCATCCCTGAGTGGGCTAGGTACTGATCTCTATGACTGGAAAGTTCAACAAGAATCATGTTTTTGAACCAAGGAGAGAGGGTTTTCCCACAAAGAGAAGGTCCTATTATGTGGAGAATAAACATAACAGACAAAACAATACCAATTCTATGTGGCTTCAATTGACTTGGCTTCATCATATTTGATCTTGAATACTTTGTTAAGTCAAAAGCACAAAAACATACACCTAAGGGGAGAAGCTTGCATTTACTGAGGATTTGCTATGAATGCTGTTTTTTGCTAAAAGCTTTACTGCAATATAATAACCAAACTATAAATGACATATAATTTCATGCTATTTGTTAAGTTCAGATATACATATTCATATACATACATCCATACATACACACATACATCCATACATATACATGGATATATATATATAATCAATGAAGCCATCCCCTAGCTCAAGGAAATGCGCATACCCATCACCTCAAGAATTTCCCATGTCTTTTTTACAATACATTTTCAAGAAAATCTCCCCTACTTACAGTTCCTGTAGAATAGCTTTCATTTTCTAGAATTTTGTATAAAATATATGCATTCTTTTTCGGCCTGGAACAATTACTTTGATACTAATCTGTACTGATTTGTAAACTAATACTCCATTCCTATCTATGACTCAACAGCTGTTTTAGTTGTTTCTTTGCTCGTTTGTTTGTTTTTTTAACTTAAGACATTCCCAGAGGCTCCTCAGAGAATGGGAAAGGTGTCTTGAAGGTAAGACTTCACCTGTTGAATGCTTCCATGTATAATAATGCAAATTCACTTGAAAAGAGAGTGCTCTAAAAGAAAGAGCCTTTCAGTAACAGGCTGGAAAATGATGCCTGAGAAAGCTCAGGTGCATACAGAAAGGTCATTGTAGTTACGTTCCAAAAGGCCCAGGCTTCCTCTGCAGCTGGCTCAATAGTTTGGTGTTGTCCTCGTGGTGCTGAGTTTGCAGGCATGCAGAACAAAACAGTGAAGGGCTCAGGGAGCCTTGTAGCATATGTCTAGGCTTGTGGCCTAGAAGGCATCAGAGACTAGGCAACACTCCTCAGAGTTAGATTCTTCCTGTAGAGCTCCAAGGCGGGTTATGCATGAAAATGTGAAGATGAAGCCTAAGGCTTAGGTAAGGATAAACCAGGTACAGAGGACTTTTCCAAGGACAGTCGGAGGCCATGAAGTGGAGCCAGAACAAGAGGGGAGGGACCATATGGGCTACACAAAACAAAGGAAGAAAGGTAGGGGTTACCAAAGTCCATGGTGACCATGTCATCACAAGCCCCAGATGCCAAACACAAGGCTAAGGGGTTGTGTTTGCCCTGCTGGCTTTCAGTCTTGCTTGGGTTCCATCTGGACCTACTGCTTTCACATTGCTCCCCTTGGAGATGAAGAGGTTTATTCTGTACCAGCGAATACTGCCTATCCCTCCACCCAACTCTCCGAGTGCAAAGCTCACAGTTGAGAACTTGCCTTGAGTCTGGACTTGGGCTTTGTTTTGTGTTTTGTTTTTGTCTTATCTTTTCAAGACATGGTCTCTCTGTATAGCCTCGGCTGTTCTGGAACTTGCTCTGTAGACCAGGCTGACCTTGAAATCACAGATCTGCCTGCCTATGATTCCCAAGTGTTGGGATTAAAGGCATGAGCCACCACTGCATGACCTTTTTGTTTGTTTGTTTGTTTTTAAACAGTATTGAAACTGTTAAGACTATAGAGAGTTTTGATACTGGACTAAATGTATTTTGCCTAATGAGATGGCAAGAGATGAAATATCATCATTTAAATGTAGGATGCACCTTAGAAGGTCATGTCTGAACACTTGCTTTCTATCCTAGTTAGGGATTTACTGCTATGAATAGATACCATGACCAAGGCAACTCTTATAAAGGACAACATTTAATTGGAACTGGCTTACAGATTCAAAGGTTCAGTCTATTAACATCAAGGCAGGAACATGGCAGCATCCAGGCAGGCATGGTGCAGGAGGAACTGAGAGTACTACACCTTCATCTGAAGGCTGCTAGCAGAATACTGGCTCCCAGGCAGCTAGGATGAGGGTCTTAAAGCCCACACCCACAGTGACACACTTGCGCCAACAAGACCACACCTATTCCAAAAAAGCCACACCCTCTAATAGTGCCACTCCCTGGGCCGAGCATATATAAACCATCAGTCTTCCCATTTGGTGACTGATCTGGGAGGCCATTAAACCTGTAGGAAGTGGACCCTTAATGAGGAAGTGGCACTTCAGGTATTCCTTGAGGTCCATAGCTTGGCCCATCCTCCTGTTCAGTTTCTGCTTCCTGTTTCACCAAGATGTGATGACTGCCAGGCACACATTTCTGTTGCCATGGAGATATTTGCTACCATGCAGTCTCTTTGTGATGAGCTGTATCCTCTTAAACCATGAGCCAAAATAAGGCCTTCCTCTTTCAGGAAGTTTATCAGAACAATGAGGATGAACAAATAACTAATACAATACAACGAGTAATGCACCAGTAGCATCCTACTGGAAAATATGGCCCAATTTGTCTATCTGTTGCTGATCTCCAGCAACTTTATGTCATTTACACAAATAAATTGAATTGTTTCCACAATGCCATACAGTAGGTCTTATTATGCCTATTGTAGGTTCAAAAAGATGAATTAAGTTAGATGGGGTGGGTTCTGGATTGTAAGTTTTCTCCTTAACTAGCCTGTGCCATTCTCTGATGTCATAACCTTCATTAGCACAAGTGTGGTTGTGTTATTAATTGGTTGCTATCTACTCTAACGAGTACAATTTACACAATTAGAAAACATATCCTAATTTTTTTCAGTTAGAAGTCTTTCTTTTGGCATCGATACTTTCTTCCTGCCACAACTGGGGCATCACCTACTAACTTCTCACTTTCCTCCTTAAAATAAGTAAGACAAAATCATCAAATTGCGTGTCTCCTAGTAATTTTCTGGCTTTGAGACATTTTTACTCCACTGTAATAAATCGCTTGCCCATTTCTCTATTGAGCCAAATGACCAACAGCTTAAGAAATCAACCCAAATCTGTACCATATCAGAACAAAATCAGAATTAACACTAGATCAAAGCATTAGGAGTTCCAGAAGCTTCTAAGGTACAGAACTTTCTACCTAACTTCTTAGGAAGCTCCACTACGCATACTCTAGAACCTTACACTTCTAAACTGAGTTCAATTTATACTTAAAAAAAATCTTGTCCCTTCAATCTTGAATCAGATTCTTGAATCAAATCTGAATTACCAGCTCCAAGGTCTGAAGCCACTGAAGCAGGATGGTATTTATCCTCCCAAACTAATCAGCATAAAGTTACAAGGAAAGATCTCTAAGAAAATGGTCTGAAAGGTTTTATCTATATTACAAAAATCTCATGGAATAGAGAGGTCTGAGGAGACAGGAGCCAGGGGCAGGGTCCAGGGTCCAGCTCTGTCCAGCCTTGCTTGGGAGGATCCTGTTGGACTCTGCCTATTTCTCCTAAGAGTTTCTGCCTGTAAGTCAGCTTCTTGGAGTCAAATCCTGTCTGCCTAAGACATTGTCTCTGCCTGTGGGTGTAGACTTGGCCAGCATACAGAACAGGATGACATTGGTGGGAAGTCAGTGCTCCAAGATCCAGTAGCAGCAAGTGGCTGGATGACACTCCATTTGGCCCTTTGGTAGAATATGCACCCACACATATGCTTAAATACATTGTCTCATCCCAGGTTGTCTTCAAATTTACCGTGCAGCTAAGGATAACTCTGAATTTCTAATTCCCCTTGAATCTACTTCCTGAGTGCTGGGATCATAGGTGTGTACCACCATACCCGGTTTATGTAATGCTGGGATTCAAACCTAGAGCTATGTCTCCAGCATCTGGGAGAAATAATTCTGTGTCGTCTCTCATTCCATCCTTCCAACATTGCATCAGAAGCCTTGTCTTATGGGCCGCTTATAGGAAGATCCTAACCAAGATACTAATTTGACAAGTAGTAACAACCAACCCTGCTGTTTGTATATAGTGCATTAGATTTAATAATTCGTATACATTAACTTACTCAAGTCTCATAAGACATGTAGGAGTAGGTATGTTTGTTCCCATTGACTCAAGAAGAAATTGAAGTCTTTGAAAAGGCAAGACACTTATCCTATTCAGATTGGTGGTACATTAGAATGAACCTCAAACTTAAGCTTTATACATTTTCAGTTTCTTACCCAAACCCTCTTAGGTCCATGGGGTACAGAAGTAACATAAATTTACCAGGCAGTACTATTTTAAAGGGGTCTCATATAACCCAGACTGAACTTGAACTCACTGTGTAGCCAATGATGACCTTAGGTTTTGGGTTTTTTTTTTTGGGGGGGGTTTTTTGGCTTTTTTGTTTTTCAAGACAGGGTTTCTCTGTATAGCCCTGGCTGTCCTGGAACTCACTCTGTAGACCAGGCTGGCCTCGAACTCAGAAATCTGCCTGCCTCTGCCTCCCAAGTGCTGGGATTAAAGGCATGCGCCACCACTGCCCAGCTGACCTTAGGTTTCTGATTCTCCTGCCTCCACCTTCTCAGTGGAATGCTGAAATGACAGACTTGAATTACACACTCAGTTCAAGATTCAAATTCAGGGCTTTGTGTATTGTAGGCAAGCCTTCTGCCAACTCAGCTATCCCCAGGCCATTCATGTCCCTTTCTTACCTTGTTGACAATGTCCAGGGAAGAGAGATGTGTATATTGTAGCTATCATCCTAAACTAGCAAAACTGCCAGGGTTTGTTCTTTATTGGTTGTTATCCTCATGGAGCTCTGAAACACAGTTTAGAATTGGCATTAGTTGTCCCAGCTGTGTTTGCAAAAATAATAGCGAAATAATGACCTATTTATGCTTGGGCAAGAGTAATATCTACCATTTACTCCAGCCTCATTGATGGCATGCTGATGAAATTACTAGAAGTGAACATTCTCATCTGTACCTCTCATTACTGGGGAAGGAAATTCAAGCAGTTCTCAATAGATTTTGTTTTTTAATATGATCTCTCACACACACACTTAACACACACACACACACACACACACACACACACACACACCATTTTCCTTGTTACTGGATATATGCAGTCTGTCTAGCCGAGTAGGTTACATTTCTTATTCTCTCGCTTTTATTCCTTTTCCATCCATATGCCAAAGAGGAGTCTTAATCACCGAAGGACCATTTGTATAATAAAAGTGATCTGTGGGGCTCCATCAGCATGCAGCATGAATAAACGACCAGCACCCTTTTAACGCATTGCTCCAGAAACGAGTTTCAATTTGCACAGAAGTTTCAATAAATTGTTCTGTGTCTCTGAAGACCCACAGATGCCTCGTGGGACACATCGCAATGTATCCATTTAGAGAGAATTTTGTTTTTGAGTAATGTATTCTCTGCAATTTTCTCCTCTCTGTTAATACTTGATGACATTAAATAATACAATCATGCTGTTTCTCTTCTCCTTTTATAAACAATGCCCAGTGTGAATTTCAGTCTAAAGTTTTCGGAGGTTTTCAAAATTCAGCATCAACATATCAGTTGTGGATTCAAAGGCACGGTAAATGTGAGATCATACTATAGCTTTAGCTTATGTAGTTATTAATGTGCCCATTGTGCTGATAAGTAAACTGAGGTTTGGAGAGAGTCAATGCTTCTCTAAGGGTCAAAAACTCATTGCTGTGTTTAAATGGTATCCACAAGATTTGACTTTTATGCATTTCCAGTCACACCTATTTCAATTTGCCCTGCTGGGTTATCTCTGAAGGGTGGCAGAAGCACTTCATACTTTCCATTATGTGTTTGAGGATTTTTCACTCTACTTCCCTTGGAATAACAGGAATGCCAATTAACTGTGCTAGCTCAAGCAACAGTAAGCAGCTCAGTGACATTATGCTTTCTTATCTTGGTGATTGAGAAGAGCTTGGGAAAGCTTTGTGTGTGTGTGCTGATTCGCAATTCTAGATTTGTTGTGCTCTGTTATCATGGATGAAAGGCGTGCTCAACATGAATTAATTATTGTGGGCTGCAGAAATAAGCATTCTTTCCCTTCAATTATAATTGGATTTTTTTTCAGTTTAAGATTATCATAATGAGAGGGTGGTATCTAGAAAGCGTGTCATGTAGCTTTCCCCTCAAATAGAGACATTCCTGGTGGAGGGAGGAGAGTGCTTCATAGGATGCAGGGAGTTCAGGAAAAATATTCACAAGGCCTCACTTCATGGGAGTTGGGAATCTTGGCCTACATGTTGGACACGGAGGTTCAAGGATGCAGCTTTTCTGAGAAATCCTTGATACTAGGGTAGCCTTTTCAGTGATGCAGCTACCCATGAGTCGCCCATGTCCTGTAAGCAGCCCCCCCAAAACTCACTGGATCACTCAGTTAGACCTGGGTGAAAACTTTTGCTTGCTCTGTGGCAAGTGGCCCATCTAGGGTGGACAGACATTTGCTCACGTCTCCTCAGGAAAAGTCACATGTCTCCATGTATGATGGTTATTATAGTGTACCATTTCTGCAATTGTTTATAAATTTTTACATGCAAAAGGGCCAGAAGAGAGCCAAAGTATGTCTTTAGAACCCTTGTTGGATGTTTAACTCATAGGAGGCATAGTCTAAAGTATTACTTTGACTGCAGTTTGGTACAACCTTGAAAAAATAGCAAAGTACATTCCACATCTATTTTTTAGTTTTTAATCAAAGCCCTATGGAAGCTGAAGCCACCAGGACAGGGGAAGGTACAGATTCAAGTTCTGCATTGTTAAACTTTACAAGCTTTCCCACTCTCAGCTGTCCCAAAACAGAGGATAAAAATCAATAACGTACAGATAGATGCTATGTGGAAACAAAGTATTTCAGATGGATATATTTCAAGGATATTGTCTTATTGTTTTATTGTCTTCATCACTGTGAAGAGATACTATGACTAAGGCAAGTCTTATAAAAGACACCCTTTAACTGGGGCTGACTTACAGTTCAGTCCATTATCATCATGGTGGAAAGCATGGCATCACACAGGCAGACTTGGTGCTGGAGAAGCCAAGAATTTTACATCTTGATTTGAAGGCAGCCAGGAGGGTCTCTTCCACACTGGGAAGAGCATGAGGCCCTGCAGACTTCAAAGACTGCCTATAGAGAGATACACTTCCTTCAACAATGCTATACCTGTTGGGAGCCAACTCCTAGCAGAAAGCAGCTATCATCTTTGCAGCCATCTCAGGCCATATACCCTGACAAGAGACTTGTTTTCAACAGCCCACAACAGCTGAGCACACTCTGATAAACATCTTGTTTTTCTCACATATCTTGTTCTGCTGTTTAGTGCCCCCAGCTGCAAGGTACACGTGATATCCACGCTACACGGCATGTGGCAAAGTGCCTTCAGCTGTGTTCCCCTGCTTGTCCACAAGGGCAAGGCATGTGGAAAAGCGTATAAATACCCAGGATTTCCTTTCAATAAAAAGAGACTTGATCAGAACCTTTGTTTTGTCTCCATTCTTCTCGTCTCTTGCCCTTCCATCCCCACTCTCTTGCTAGACCCTGACCCTCGGACCGGAGCAGCAGCTCGGGCTGGAACATAGTGGCCCCCAAACGTGGGGCAGAATGGGCCGTTACAATACCTATTTCAACAAGGCCACACCTTGTAATACTGCCACTTCCCATGGGCCAAAGATATTTAAACCACCACTGCTACCAAATTAATTTGGTTAACATTAGGTAGGATAAAGCCAAACCAGTTTCTTTATTACAGGATTTCTTGATGCCAGTAAACATTAATAAACAATGAGCAAGACCCAACCCTCTAATGTACTCCTCCTATAAAATCTCCTTTCTTTAGCTGTGATAAGAGGTAAACAAAGAGAAAACTCAGTAACCTGGGACTCCTTGTGGCTTGAACTAGACACATATCCCTTTTCCAACAAAACAGTTAGTAGTAACCTGAGACCTGCATCAAGCTGCAAGCACACACACACACACACACACACACACACACACCTCCACACCACAATTGATTATTTTGACCTAAAGTTCCATAGCAACTCTTAGTGGCTCCCCTTTTGGGACAAGACACGTCTTGAAACATATAAGCGTACTGGGGACAATGGGCTGATTCAGTCTGAACTGGTTTGAGGTGTATGTACAGTAAGATAATCAGTGTCCTCTGAGTGAATCCTTATTTGGTGTTTGACACCTACTCACAGTTGAACAGACACGCAAGTGTATTTCGAGGAGGAGCACATGCAGTGAACAAATGCCGACAGAACCATGCTTGACAATCAAACAAGAAACTACTCCTGCCCTACCTCCTAGCAACCAACCTCTGCCACTTATGGACCTGAAGAAGAAAGTCCCAAATAGTAACCAGGTTCTCAGAGTCTGCAGCTGCTCCATGGTGTATCCACTCATTATTTTCATTTCACTTTTGAATAAATCTTTTGTCATACTGCATCTTCAGTTCTTTGGTTAAGATGCAAAGAACCTGGAAATACATAGTCCAGACAGAGGTTGCTAGCAATGGTGGTATGTACCCATCAATATCAGCACTTGGGAGGCAGAGGAGGCAGAGGAGGCAGAGGAGGCAGAGGAGGCAGAGGAGGCAGAGGAGGAAGATGGTAGAGGAGGAAGAAGACAGAAGAGGTAGGGGCAGGAAGATTGCTGAAAACTTGAAGCTAGCCTGAGCCATACAGTGAGATCCTGTTTGACACAGTTAGCGTTAATTCTCAATGTGATGCAACATAGAATCAACTAGAAACAAGTTCTAGTTGGGTAACTGTCTTTATCAAGTTGGTCTGTGGCATGTCTGTGAGGGATTGTTTTAGTAGGGTTTGTGTAATTGATAAAGGAAGGCCAGGACCTGGACCTCTGTAGGCTTTCTGGTCTATAGGCAGGTACTCCTGTTTACTAAGCATGAGCTAGGGAGCCAGTGAGCCATGTTCCTCCATGGTTTTGTCTCTAAGTTCATGCTTGAGTTCTGTTCCATCTTCCCTCAGTGATGGATAGCAATACTGAAGTGTAAACCAAACAAGTCCTTTTGTACCTAAGCTGCTTTTCATCTGAGTGTTTCATCACAGCCACAGAGAGGAAACTAGAACATTGTCCTTTAAAAAGCTATTTTTGGCCAGGCAGTAGTGGCATACGCCTTTAATGCCAGCACTTGGAAGACAGAGGCAGACAGATCTCTGTGAGTTCGAGGCCAGCTTGGTCTATAGAGTGAGTTTCCAGATAGCTACGGCTACACAGAGAAACCCTGTGGTGTGTGTGTGTGTGTGTGTGCGTGTGTGTGTTGGGGGGTGTTCTATTTATTTTATTTCATATGTCTGATTGCTTTGCCTGTGTGTATGTATATGCACATGTATCATGTGCATACCTGGTGTCCAGAGAAGTCAGAAGAGAGTATTGAGCCCCTGGAACTGGAGTCATAGACAATTGGTGATCAGCCATGTAGGTTCTAGGAACTAAACTTGGGTCCTCAGCAAGAGCAACAAGTGCTCTTAACCACTGAGCCTTTTCTCCAGCCACCTAGAGCAATGTCTGTTTTTTGGTTGTTATTTTCTTCTTCTTGAGAGAGGAAGGATGGAATCTATAAACCGGGCAAAATATGACTCCTGGAGCTTTTGTCCATTTCATTAAATCCAAATAACTAACAGCTTGTGAAGTATACCCAAATGTGCATATACATGTCTATCTACCTATGAATGTGTAAAACTGCCTTCTAAATGTTTATATTTATACCCATGCATTTGTGTTGGCCCCAATCTTGGTCAGAAAAGCTTTTTGTAGTGGGCAGTGGTTAATACAGATACTCATAACTGGCTAAACACTGAGAATTAAGTGATTATGTGTGTTCAGTGGGCATCTTCCCTCCAAGCCCTCCATGCCCTCCATGCCCTTCATGCCCTCCATGCCCTCTATCCTC